>NC_079219.1:14630809-14903309 GCF_029633865.1 Lampris incognitus
TGTGGTGTATGAAACACTAATACTGTTCTAAACTGTTTAAGTAGATAACTGGAAAGTGTACACGGCAGACTTATGAAAGTAACGTAGTATATTTATTATTACGCTGTAACAACCTAGCTATCCCGAGTAGAGCGGAGTACCAAGAGAACGCCCTGGTGGCGATTCTGCCTTATATACTCTTCAGGAACAACCAATAGCTGACCTCCACCTCATTCAGCACCAATCACATTTGAATGTGCACATTAAAAACCAACCAACCCACACTGGTTAATATTCTGTGTTGGGAACGCCACAAGCTCCAAAACATGCCTTTCTGTGTCTTGAGTTCAGCGGGCAGCATCAGATAAAAGGGCAGTAATTGGGGTGTTTTGTAGAGCAGCGATTTTGTGAATGGCATCAATATGAAGTTTAGACTTTTCATGCTCGTTGAATTTTTCTATGGCTTTCCGCCAGTTTGTGATGCCTCCCTTGACAAAACTGCTGTCAAACCTTACACTATCTTCATTGAAGAAGCGTTTCTCCACTGCTTTCACACAGCTAAAACAGACAGCGCCATCACCTTCCTCAATATAATGCAGCCCACCTCCATTTGTTGAACCAGTTTGCATTGAATGAATGAGAAAACGTCTCTTTTCCAAACTGCCTTCCAGGAAAACTGAAGTTGGTTGGTTGGTGTGGAGTGATTGCCTCGACTGAAACCACGCTAACGCTAGCATGTTGTCCTGGTACTGCCGCAACGTTAGCTTGAACTAGCACGGCTCTTGGGCCCGGGGCAGGTGTGGCGGTCGCTTCGGAGGTGCTGCAGCTGCTGCTGCTAGGCCTACTCGGCTTAGGCTCCAAATTTGTGTCCTCCTCCTCCGCTTGATCCGCCAACTCGAGGCTCAATCTCTTTTTGTCTTTTTGGGCTTCCCGAAAAACTCAGAAATACGTTTTTGTGCCATTTGGACCGGTGTTCAGACACTTGACCTGGCTGAGTCACTGACAGGTGCCGTCACGAGACAATTGTTGCTTGTTGTCATTGTGGCTTAGGCCACTTACTTTTTACAGTAAAGTCATTAATGTTTCCAATGAATTTTAATGAATAGACAAATGAATTTTATTTATTTTTTTGTTAAAACTTTTTTTAATTTATTTTTACCCCCCCCCCAACCTTTTCTTGGGCTCCACGCCAGGGGGTGCTGCAGCACCCTCAGCACCCCTACTTCCCACGACACCGATAACAGCAGACCCCAGGAGAGGGGCTATATCAGGGGTCTCAAACTAACAGCCCGCAAGGCATTTTGTGCGGCCCGTGCTGTGTTTTAGATTAATTAAGAGATCTGGACCGTGTATCCATTTTGCATACTACTTTAGTGGTTCTTTTTTTTAACATTTCTGTGTTTCTAGTACCAAGTACTCAGTTAAGATTAGTTGTGATGGGGGTGCTCACCTGGTAGAGCACGTACCACATAAGGCTGAGTCCTTACTGCAGTGGCCTGGGTTCGAATCCGGCCTAGGCCCCTTGCTGCACATTATCCTCTCTCTCTCTCTCTCGACTATTGCTATCTAATAAAAAAAGGCAGAAAATGCCTGGAAAAAAAGATTAGTTGTGAGGCCAGTTGCAGATGACGTAGTCTAATGTCAGTTTTGCAGCACTCTTTCTCTCTCACACACAAACGCTGTAGCCAGGCAACGCAAGCACATGAATCCAGTAGGCCAGCCCTGTGCGAAATATCTCACGTGAGCTTGCTAACGTAAATTGTTGTCACTGCTTGCAGATGTTTTGTAAAAATGTCACTTTCAAAAGCCAAAAGAAAAGCTGACCAGGAGCACTACACGCTACATGCACAGGCTATGCGGCGTAGTTCCGCTTCGAAATATCACTGTTTGCATGTTTCCGCTCACTTTGTTTACATCGTGCTGGCGCTAGCTAGCTAGCTAGCGTGACGATTTGCTCATCATCATGAGTTTCCCCAGAAAAAAAGTTCAAGGCCGAACATTTTCGAAAACAACAAAATAAATACTCAGCAATTGCTGTGTCCCACTTTGTTCTGCGAGTTCCAAGCTGAACGGCATACTAAGTTTCCACGGCTTTCCAGTCCATCCTGACCTCAGAAGACAGTGGCTGGTAAACATACGCCGGGATCATTTCACCATTACCAACAACCCTTGATGGTCGAAGAAGGCTTGTTAAAGGTGCTGCACCGACGCTCTTTGGGTGGAATGGCTCTACTGTTGAGACACCACGGCGCAGTGTGTGGGAGAGAGCAATACAGCCCAGTCCCTCCTGAGGAGCAACACGATAGCACAAGGGATCACGACTACTGCTCTGTCCCTGAACTGGATGCACTGGACATGTCCTTGTCATCTGTAGAAGACAAAGACAAAGAAATTGAAGACCTGAGAAAGGAATTGCAGGAGTTGCGTGTCCAGCGAGAGTTTGGGTTACAGCGGTTTGCAGGCTCCGACGCCGACATCTGATTCTATACCAGGTAACTTTAGGTCCAAGTTGTATGTAACTGTTAGTCTAATGTTAGCTAACTGTTTGACTATCAACCATTAACATTGGACATAAATTAAATTATAAAAACCCTGTCGTCAGTGTAGCCTAATGTTTGTTTACTTTTGGCACTGGGAACCCTGTGCTCCATCCATGTGTGACAATGTTTCCATATATTTAACGATGATGCATTGGTGGTTAAAATAGTCTATACATGCAAACACCCTATCCGAATGTTGATTTGGGTAACATACGAGATGACAAGATACTTGTTACAATTAACATGATTTCGCTGACTGTACATGATTTTATTGAGTGTTAATTAATGGCCTGATGTATGTATTTTGTGAATAGATTTGCAAGCTATGACCACCTGATAGGCGTTTTTGTTTTTGGCTGAGCCTTCCATTTATAAAATGGTCCGGGTCTCAAGAGCCAAATCAGCTGCCAAGATGAATGAAGTGGTCACACATGCACGTCCATCAACGGCAGGCGATATTCAGGGAGTTGCTAGTGCAACTACCTTAACATTACTGTCAGTCATTTATCAGATGCTTTTACCCAAAACAACTTACATAATGTTCTATCTACCCTGTATTGCATCTAAGAGCATAACCCTAAGCTTAAGGAGTAACCACTTCTTCTTTTTTTTTTTACCTCCTAGAGACAGCAGCTAGAGCCTATCGACTAGTTATTTCTCTTCCTCGCCTTCCTGTTGGCTGGTTTGAAGGAGAGGCATCTGGCCCATATTCAGTGTCCACCAGTCCACAGTGAGCTGCATCATTGCAACGTGGGCAAGTTATCCAGCCACTTTACTGGGGTCACAGTGCATTTGGCTTATACCTGCAGAAGTACAAGCATACCTCCCTGAGGTATTCAAAGATTTCTCAGATGCCCAGGTAAGGAATATGCATATATCTTTGTATTATTTAACCTCAACCCATCTGTAAATCAATCCATGCATATCTTTTAAGCTCTCTCTTTTTCTTACTCTACTATTAAGCACTTAGGAGCTAGCAATTGCATTTCACTGCACATTATACATGTGCGATATGTGATACATAAATCTGACTTTGACAGGTGATTCTGGATTGTACTGAGCTGAGGTTGTCAAACACCATCGTCGCCCCTCCTCCAAAGTGAGATGTACTCTGCATACAAATCCCACTGCACCATGAAAGCCCTAGTTGGTATAGCTCCACATGGTGCAGTGACATTCATCTCTAACCTGTATGGTAGTTCAGTTAGTGATGAGGAGATATTCAAGCAACAGGAATAGCTGAGAAGTTGACTGAAGATGTGGCAGAGATGGTGGATAAGGGATTCCTAATCAGAGATTGCTGTAAATGTAAGGTGTGCTGCCCACTTTTTCTGTCTAGGCAGAAGCAGCATACCAGGTTAGGGAGACACAGGCCATAGCCAGTTTAGTGTTCTCATGAGGGCGTAAGAACCGCAGACTAAACATGAAGCTAAACTCCACTCAAGATGAAGAAAAGCGTCGTCATAGTAGTTGAAGAAACGTTTACTGGTAACTCTTCACAATGAAAAGGAGTGAAAACTGCAGGATAATAAAAATACAGAAAAGCAAACTTAAATCTTGTTTTTTTACAAACGTAGAACTGTACTGAATTAGCTTAGCAAAGGCATGAACTAGCTTGTACATACTTGTAAATACAACATTTTATAATATTAACTTATTGTTACATTTTTCCTCAAAATAACCCTTAATATATGAGCTTTAACGTGTAAATGATGAAATACAACAACTTACGACATTGAATCACCAGTCCTTGAGTGTAGATGCGAATGGATCCACATGCTAAATAACAAGTGTGGCTTTCCCTGCATTTCTGGTATCTCTGGTACCGCACGTCTAGGGGCCAAACCTCCTCCCAGTCCCTTGTAATTCAGCCAGGGACCAAAGTGTACCCAGTTACCGCGGGTCGCCACGAGGAGGCACTACATAGGGCTAGCTGTTGGAGAGGCTGTGTACTGGCAGGGAGAGACTTACGTGCTCGGCTCTCCTGTTCGCATCCCTGCGAGCCAGCGGTGAAGGTTGAGAGTGAGACGTGACAGGCACAGAAGACTACACCAACACACTAGACGCTTCACAACAACCCCACTTCCTACACAAGAACGTCAGACACACTTGGCTTATTAGAGGGACAGCTCTGGCTGGACGGTTTGGAGAGAAAGCAAGAAAGGCGAGATTGAGCTGGATTGGACATGTGCGGAGGAGAGACGCTGGGCAGATCGGGAGAAGAGGAAAAGAAGGCCAGAGAGGAGGTGTATGGATGTGGTGAAAGAGGACATGCAGGAGGCTGGCGTGACAGAGGAAGACGCAGAAGACAGGAAGAAATGGAAACGGGTGATCATCGGCTGTGACGACCCCTAACGGGAGCAGCCTGAACTAGCGGAAGAGGAAGACTTGAAATTGTTAAATAGGCTATTTGATCGTGATTCCATTTCCAACCATCTCAAACTGCAATTTGTTCTTAGAGCCCTACTGTATTGCCCCCCCCCCCTTGTTCTTTGCTTCTGGCTCAGATAGAGAGCATATACAGTTTCACCGTATCGTTCCGTATACTTATTAATGGAAATCACAGCTTTTAATCATGTAATCGGTTATTTTCTTGCCCGGTGCGGGATTCGATACGGGGTGTACTGCACCACAAGGCGACGTCACTAACCGCTCGGCTAAAGGGTCAGACCCGTTAGCTAGGGGCCGACCGCTCTTAGTAGTTTGCAATCATAAATCTAGTTCTCTCGCTCAGCACTGCTGCAACGGAGGTCGAAAAGCAAGGCATTTCCAGAGACCCTAGGTTCTACTGTTGTGAAACGGATTGTCACTCGCTTTAAAAAAAAAATAAAAAAAATAAACAACGTTAAGCCAAAATCTCGATTTTAATTCAGCCTCTCGTTTTCCGCCGAGCTTCTTCTTCTACGCTCCAAGTCGACGTTTTGTGTCAAACGCACGAGGGCTCCCATAGTGGGCCCGAAAGGAAGAAACTCTCGAGAGTCTGTCATATTGTAGCGAATTCGGGGGGCAACGCAACCACAGGAACTGCCGCGGCCGGGGCGCGAGCCCGTATCGCCCGCACCGCAGAAGGCATCGCTAACCGCTCGACTAAATGCTCAGACCCGCCAGCCAGCGGCCAGCGTGTCTTCTTATCCATGCACGTTACAATATGAAACCAGCCAGGAAACAATATGATGATGAAAACAAACTATCAATACGTGGTGATCGATCATGACGTGATGGGCGCGAGTACACGACGGAAATAACCGGTGAATATGACAAGGATGGATTACGCCGGCGAATTACTGAAATATCACCATATCTAGGTCTACGCTTGAGCGAATACAAAAACCTGAAAACCCTTTCAAGCAGGGGAAAGTGGTTTGATCTATATCAGATCTAGCAAAAACAAGTTTTAAAGACACTACTTCATCAGTTGTGGGGGAGGATTTTCCAGGGCCATCGGCCGCTTCTCGTCTAAACAAACCTCCCATAGCAAAGGCATTTTAAAATGTAATCTTGGCGTCTCTTGAACAAACTGAGTTAACATAAGAATGAAGAACTTCGGGTTTGGATAGACATCTTTCATTCTTCTGCTGAGGAAAGTTGTTTTAGATGGCCCAAATGCATAATTAAACCTCTTCCCTGGTTGAGTAATCTCCGCGAGTATATGCAATCACATCGAAATTACGTAAATTTTACTTTTATAGCCCAATATCACAAATTACAAATTTGGCAAATTACAAATTTGGATTACACCTGAAATACTGTATCGTTAGAACTTTACTTAGGATAAACGGCCATGCATGCAGGAGACAAACAGTACCGACGAGCAGAGAGAAGAAGTGTGTTTAAAAAGAGATTTTGGAGCCTTACTGCAAAATTTCAATCGGGTTATTCCCTCTTGTAGTACAGCGTAGCAGCCAGGAACAGCCAACCTCTGACTTAAAATGCCACTGAGATTTGTTATTATCAGGGCCTTTGGCTGACCCCCCCCCCCACACACACACACTTCTAAAATTCACAAATTACGGGTTTAACTTTTTTCTTTTTTTAAACACTACATTGGACACAGAATATGGTTTATGTTATCAGCAAATACAATAATATAACACAACCTGGACGATGATATCCCATATGAGCTGACCATTGAAATCATTTGGGTCGTCCAGCTTCTCAGCAACTATAATCCAGAATAAATCGATGGGATAATTCTTACTAAAATACGTGTTGTAACATGCCTATCTGGCAGCAATACAGTTGGTTTCTTCTGGTGGGATTTGTTTTGCATCTGTACCCGGTATATTTTCTGTGACTAGCCCTGACAGATGGCCTTTCCATAATTGAATGTTTGCCCCTGAGAGCACGTGTGATTAAAATGCCCCCCCCACACACACACACACTTCCACTGCTAAATCAAAGAGGACCCCCAACACTGTGTTGACGTTCCAGCTTCTTGATCATATGGGAATCGAGGGAAATCATTGTGTTTTCCAAATGTTTTGCTGTGCCATTAGATGAGCCTAAGTGTAGTGTGATGTACCAAGTCAGTGTTCGTTGTACCAACTTAAGGAGAAAACAGTGTGTGTGTGGGGGGCTGCAAAGAAAGACCAAGACTTCCAGCACAAGTTAACAAAGCAATACATTTTTACTGAACAAAAGTTACAGTTCCACTGGTTTGATACTCATTACGAGCTACAAAAAAACATTAAGAAATTCACTTGTACAAGCACTGCTTGCAACGGTCCATACATCTTAAAACCAAAGTCAAACAAGAGTCATACAAACTTATATCTGGACAACCCATTCACAGCCACAAAGCGGTTCTTCACAAACTCACAAGACGTGTAGCTTATTTCAACATGTAGAAGAAAGAAAAAAATCACAAGACCTTCCTCCTATTTGTTTGTTTTTTCTTTTTCTTTATGCAACTAAAATGTTCTGACTTAAAACACCCCTCCAGTCATGTTTTAAAACGCTGTTTGACGGCCCACATTTTAATGGGATAGCAAACACCGCCCTCTGGTGGCTAACGAAAGTAACTTCTGCTCCAAGTCTCACAACAGACTCTACCGTCAACTGGAGGATCAAACTTCACACCACAAGCACAGGCAAAGGTCACCGCCAGGCAGCTTGGCGGCTCGCCCCGCCCGTCCGGGGTGTCCCCTAACGCCTTTAAAACCTGATTCTGCCTGAAACATTCCCCGTCCCGTCTACTGAAACCTGCACCTGCCGGACTTACAGTCGTGACGGGCAGCGCCACAGCTGGCGTGGCTCACGTGCATTGAGAGGAAAAGGGACCCGTTGGCTCGTATCTTGCACAGTCTGGTAGGTGAAATGAAGTTATTTAAAAAGGCTGCGGTCCAAACTTGATAGGAAGTGGGGGGGGGGGGGTATGGATATGATTTAAATCAGCTAACCTCTTGACTCCCAACACAAGTTAAAAGACATTCAAAAATACATCGACGAACTATGTAAGTGGGTGTCTAATGAGCTATACAGAAATATACCCATTTGAATATGAATGCCTAAAAACAATCACTGAAACTCTGATCTTTTGATTTCTCTCCTATCGTGCATCCGGTCACCTGAGGTTACACACCTTTCACACCACATCAAATCAAACTGGCTAGATTTCCCCTCCAGACAGTTACTACTGCACAAGACAACTTATAACACAACAGTGGCAACCCTGACGTACAAATTCTGTCAAATCCAATCTGTGACTACCCATCCGTCAAAACTGCAAACACTAGGTGTGAAGCATAATCCACATGATGAAGTTGAGATGATTTGGATCCAGTTGGTAGGAAAGTGGGAGGACATCATTGTAAAGCCAGGCGGAGAAATGGCCCACTATCCAGATAATGGTTCGACTTTCTTTTGACCCTTTAAATCTTATCACAAGTCCTTATACCCACAATTTAAAACTGGTTTCAAGGGTTTGCATAAGAGATTAGAACAGAAATATTGTAGCTGCAGCTGTGCATTGCTGTTCTAATGATTGTATATGAAGGCATAGATGCTCCTTACTCTGCAAGTTCAGATGCCAGAACACCAGAAAAGAGATGTATGGCTTGAGGCTTTGTGTAGAGAGGGGCGGAGGCATTTTCTAGGTGCATAAAAAAAAAAAGTGTTAACAAAAAAACTTTTTATTGTGCTTGTCAGCATTACTAAGTCTTACCTCCTACCTGAAGGGCATGTCGGACTTTGTTCACACAGTTGATAGATCATAAAATCCTGCTAATCAATACTGCCCCCACGTCAATGCAATGATATCCTGAGACAGAACGCCAGTGTGTTACCACAGCAAAGTTTCCTCTCAGTGCTCTTTAAACGTTCCCCCTCCATTCACACTGAAAGAGCGCTGTCCTCCTGTGACCTGTTGAGTGAGCTCACGGCAAGGAAACTAAGCCAATGTCAGGTGGATCTCCCAGAACCAAGATGGCGCGACTAAGAGGAGGGGAGGGGGATGCCAGCCTAAAGGCCGGGTTGATAGAGTGCAGCGAGGCCCTCTTGCTTTTTCTACTGAATTTGGGGCAAGGACTGGCCATGAGCTGACTGGAATGGTGTTTTGAGCAAGCTGTGAATGAAGACTCTGAGGGAGATCTGGTGGTAGACACCTCCTGGCCCTCGGGAGTAGTTTTAGGAGTGCCCGGGGGACATAGGCAATGTAAGTCAGAGGAGTAGACCATCATTTCCAGAAGGTCCTTGGTATTCTGAGTGCACTGCGTGAAGGAGGAAGGAGATAGAGAAGTCATGGAAAGGGGAAAGATAGGCAACAAAAAGGAGAAAGATGGAATTTGTGTTGTTAAATGCTCAGCAATGACACCTAAAAACACCATACAGCACATGTACAGGTATGTATTAAACAACAATGTGATTAAAACAAATGTTAGTTTAAGACAGCATCCAGCGAAGTGAAATGGATGATCCGGTGTCAGTGGGCTCAAATGGAATGGCATTGTCGAAGAAAAGATACAAATAAGCAATGCAGTTAGAACAAGACAGCAGTGAACCAACATAAAGGATGTTGCTTGGAAAGTTGCCTCTCCATCTTCTCTGGGGTCTGATTAAGGCGGGAAAGATTACAAAACATACCACAAGTTGCCGGGTTTTGCTTGGCTCACCATACGCATACTCATGCCCCCATAACATTTCCCAGGCAGATTAGAAATCTCATCTAACTGTAGAAGAAAAACAAGATTATCAGGCTTCGCCAACCAGCTGCGTCGAGAGCTGAATGAGCAGGCAAATGTTAATGGAAGGCAGACAATAATGAATGGCAGTGAAGCATGCACATTCAGACGTAAGGCACACAGTGCACCCAATCAGACCATGACTGTCCAAAACCAATCGCTTCATCTACCCCCATTGCCCTCAAGTCATCAGGGTGACAATGGAGTCAGAGACCCCCCCCCCCCAATAAAATACTCATAAGATGAGTGCAGAATGGCCCAGTTGATGACAAAACAGATATTTATTGTACCGAAAAGTATGAATGAACCGTGACAAAATGGCAAGTGGAGAGATACTGCGTTTGGCTTGACTTCCAAACCTACTCTTACCATCAACCGTCTACATGCTGCAGTGCCCTTCACGCTGTGCAGGACAAAGCAAAATCCTGACAGTTCTCCTCCTGGCAGGGTGGAAGGGATACAGCACAAAAGCACAGCCGAGTGATAAATATAAGATCTCATGACAGGGCTATGGGGTACTGTACTCGTACCCATAGCAAACAACATTCACTATCTACATCTCGTAAAATTAAAAAATCTTAGAGGGCATAAAACCTTGGCCAAACTCTTTAAAATGCAGCTCATTAGTAATACATCTTTCAAATGTGAAGAGCAAAGGAGAACTTAAAACAGAGGCCAAATTCCCAAAACACAAAAATAAAGTTTATTTAAAACAAACACTTGTTGCGCCCTTGAAAACGACGTAAAATTTGTAAAGTAAAATACTGTGCCATGGTTTACAAAAATAAAACGTAATATACCCAAGACATTTAAAAAGCTGACAGATTTAGTGTGAGTGACAAATACATTCAACATATGCAACAAATGATTGGTGATAAAGTGCTGTAAAAAATACATATAAAAAAACTCACACCCATTGTTCAAAAGTATGTATGCATATGCTAACAGCTGCCAAAAAAAAATAAATGAAAAGCAATGGACAAGTCTAATGTCTGTAAATGACTTCTCATCTCAAATTACAAGCAAACTCAGCAGTGTTTAAATTAAAAGGTCGATAAGGGGAAAGCAGAAATCTTAAAAAGGTTAACAAATATGAATTCAATTCAAATTTTCCTTGACCAAATATCTATGGCATTGCATGGACAACAAATGTAAAATGTGCAACTTTTACCAGAATATTGAATATGGCTTAAGGGTATGTACCCATTTGGTATTTGTGTGATGGAAGCTGGAAGTCTCAGGGAGTAGGTGCATGGATGGGGAAGGCACACAGAGTCAGGGTAGGAACTCGGGAGCTATGGGACAGGCGGTACTTGGGAAAGACCACAAGGTGGCCTCATCCTACCATGTGCGTTTCATTCTTGGCCAGGAAGGGGGGCAGCTCTATCTCTGAGGCCAAAGCAGCAGGAGGTGCCTCATCCGGAGGCAGGAAACCTCTTCTGTCAATCAGGCTGGAACACAGAACGGAGTACAAGGTAAGGATGACATCCATGCAAGGCTGAAGGAAATGTTCCAGATGTAATTTGAACTAAAGTGCACACATCACAGAAAATCAAAGCAGTTGTGAATGGTACAGTTCCTCAGCACATTTGTTGCTATGGTTGGGATAGGGAATTTCTGTCATCTCAACCTACCTTGGGGGCATGGGCCCACATAAAGTCACACAGCAGTTGGTAATAATGCTGTTATAACTATAAGGATTTCCTGTGTCCTCTGCACCTCGTTTACTTGACCAAGACCCCTTTATCTGCATACAAAACAAAAAGCGCTTTGTTCAACAGCCTCCCTGGTGAAGGTTAACAATAGTACAGGAATCATACAAATTATTTTTTGAATAATACAGAGCAAGAAGTGCTTCTTACATCTTCATTTGTTGTGAGGTTGGAGGCGACCAAGTATGTATGGAAGCCTGAGAGGCCCAGGATAGACCAGATGGAGAAGAAACAAATCACCAATTCCACCACAGTACACTCATGATAGTCAAGGCATGAAAACGTTCATTATTATACATTATTAACACATGGCTAGGAAAAAACCCTACATGATGAATGTAAATGAGCTGAACCCTGCGTGTGTTCGTGCATGTGTTTGCGCACGAGTGCTGTGTATGTGTTAACAGTCATTGCAAATTCAGTGACCACTATATTTATCGCTTGACTATATAAACTAACTAAGCCACCTAACCTGCTTGTAAATAAGATTTTGACCCTTGTTAATATTCCAAAAAGTGACATCATACCATAAGGACATAAGGCAGCAAACCTGCTCCTCTTGTAAAGCCATCAGCCTTAAAGCACTTACCATTCTGGCTGCTAACACTGTTTGTACATGTGTGTCCTGAGTTCTGCTCCCTTGACCGATCCTATTAAGTGTGGGCTTAGGCTAAGGAGCAGCAGGAAATGCCTCATCAACAGTGTCACTGCATTAATCTTTGAGCATCGGACAATGGCACCTTTTAAAAGACCCATCTATCGATCTAGGGACCAAACTGTATGAGGAAAATGTTGCACACATAAAAGGATATCTGGCAGGGCTTTCTTGAATGGCCTGGACAAGACCTTTCCCTGCTTGAGATCCTGGAGGATACAGCAGAAAAGACAGAGGGCAAACAGACTAAAACTTTGATTTGATATTTCATATTGCCTTTGATCAAATCACAAAATGATGCGATTTGATCAAGCAAAAAAAAAAAAAAATGCGGTGGTACCATGTGCATTTCAGAGGTGTGTTTTTGTTTGGTGCGGATGTACTTACGCAAGGTGAGGTGTGTAATGACGCAGGCAAATATGAAAGATGTCAGAAAAGACAGAGAGATGATGAAGCTGTAGAAAAAGCGGTAGTTGCGCCTGCCCACACAGTTCCCCACCCATGGGCAGTGATGATCAAATCGCTCTGCGGACAACAACAGAAGTAGTTTCCACAGTCAAGATACCCAAGTCTGAGTAGTTTGTAACAGTGTAGATGCAAGAGATAATACCCAACAAGTGTATATGCAAAAAAATGGTACGCATGTTGCTCATGATGCAAAGAACGATGCCGAGCAGTCATCTATTCAAAACATGGCAGCTTGAAAAAACACTGCTCATTCATACATTGAGATGTTTAATGTTCAAAATAAATACACTTTCAAGAGAAATACCTGACCAACTATAAATCACTTCCTGTAGTGAAGATCGCATTCTGAAAACAATGAAATGTTTAAAGCTGCTTTTTCTCAGAAATGGGACAAACCTTACAAGCTGGCACCAAAGCAGCCTTCTCATTTCTGCTTTCTTTACTCTGCTACATCAACTAGTGCAGGGGTGGCTAACCATGTGCCATGCAGAGCCATGTGTATGCAGGTGTTCATTCCAGCCGGACTCCACACCAGGTGATTTCACTGATACATTCTTCCTCTTTGGTTGAAGGTTGCTAATCAGTGAAATCACCTGGAGTGGAGTCGGGTTGGAATGAAAACCTGCATACACATGGCTCTGCATGGCACATGGTTAGCCACCCCTGCACCAGTTGATGTAGCAGAGTAAAGAGAGCAGAAGTGAGAAGCTGCTTTGGTGCCAACTTGTAAGGTTTGTCCCATTTCTGAGAAAAAGCAGCTTTAAACATTTCATTGTTTTCAGAATGCGATCTTCACTAAAGGAGGTGATTTCTATTTGGTCAGATTTCTATTTGGTCAGATTTATAATTGGCACATGGTTAGCCACTACTGATCTAATGTAATCGTCATCTTTTGTGAAAAACCTAAATGACTTACACATCCGTCAAAAATCTGCTCCACCACCACATATTAAGAAACAAAAAAATTGAGTCCAAGCATACAAACATACCACCACAACACAAAATTTACCTTAAAAACGCAAATAGGGTGCTAGTGTCTACCATACAGTAACATGTGCACAAATATCCATCCATCCCTTATCCAAGCCACTTATCCCAACCAGAGTCGTGGGATGCTGGAGCCTATCCCAGCAGTCACTGGGCGGCAGGCGGGGAGACACTCTGTACAGGCTGCCAGTCCATCACAGGGCTAATATATAGCATGTAACATATAATATGCAATCTATAAGGATGTAATATTCAGAGATTCATTTTAAACTAGTGTCCTTTATACTAATACAACTCAACAGAGGTCCCAATTACATACTGAAATAGCACTTCAACCTCTCCTCAGTTGGCATTCCTTATTGTATTATGTTAAGGTGAGGTTTCGCAAAATTTAGCCACAAATATGTGGACTTGTAAATACAAGTCCACATATTTGCAGATACACAGCAAAATATTAAACTAAAAGATAATACAAAACAGCACTGCATGTGAAAAAAAAGTGTGAATGGCCACAGGATAGCTGCTACTGCAAAAAACAGTTAATTTTTGCCATTATTGCCCTGAAAGGCTTCACCAAAGGTAGAAGGGCAAAAAGATGGTTTGCAGGGTGAGAAGGGTCTGAGATAATTTTCTGGCCTAGAGTTGGGACCGGTCCAATTCAATATTGGTATCAGGTGCAGATAATTCCCTCATCAGATATCAGACTGACGTTACCGATCCACAACCGATCCAGATTCCATAAACTGATGTTTTTATGAATTACAAATACATAATAATGCAAGTTAAGCTCATGGCCAAAACTGTATATACTGTTCAGGTAGTAAGAAGTGTTTCGAGTGCGGGGACATGGGACACAAGCGCTTCGCTTGTCCGCATAGGGGGGACGAGGCCGATGGCCACGAGAAAATAAGTGAAACCCCACAAAATGTAAATCTGGAGCCTCCTAAACACCATAGTAATTCAGAGAAAGATAAAATGGCCGTATATGACGTAGCAACTGTATCAGAGGGACCCAGTGTGTGGAGTTAGTGGCACTGCTGCATGCGTAATCTCCCTGGCAGCTGCTGCAGCCAAACCCGGGCAGGAGGCGCAGAGTGACAGGGAGGAGGTGGCAACAGACCTGCCTGTCACCAAAAGCCAGGAGGAGGAGGATGACAATGTTACCATCCTCCCCCTCCTGGCTCTCAGTGACAACAAGTGACAGGACAGGACAAGTGAAAAACCACATTTACATTCAACGTTCAATCAGGTCATCTGGATACAACATTTATTGACAGAAACGTTTCATTACTCATCTAAGTAACCTCTTCAGTCTAACCTGACTGCAGGTATCCCCACCCTTATAAACAATACAGTTGCGTAACAACCGAAACCACCGATCAGTTTCATATGCAAATATGGGTGTGACCATTAACTAGAGTTACAATGGCCATGTGTACTATTCACAGAGGATTTGGGAATGTTTGCAATCACAGCATTGTAAGATGGCAATAGATGTACTCTTAGCCCCCCCCCCCCTCGGTCCAGGGATGGTCATTCCCTCTTAACATAGATGGCCTCTTTGACTCCCCATTCAAACCAGCGCTCCTCCCTATCAAGGATGTGCACAGCCTCATCCTTGAAAGAGTGGCCACTGGCCTGTAGATGAATGTAGACGGTGGAGTCCTGGCCTGACGTGTTAGCTCTCCTGTGTTGTGCCATCCTCTTGGCCAGCGTCTGTTTAGTTTCCCCAATGGACAAGTCACGGCATTCCTCCTAGCACTTAACAGTGTACACTATATTGCTCTGTTTGTGCCGGGGGACCCGATCCTTGGGGTGGACCAATTTCTGGTGCAGTGCATTTTGGGGGTTGAAAGCATCAGAGACACGGTGTTTGGAAAATACGCATCTTAATTTTTCCGACACTCCCGCCACATACGGAATCACCACTGGTTTACGCTTAGGCAGCTTTTGTCCTCCTGTCTTTGATCGGCTGGTGAACTATTTGGGCATCTTCCTGGCTTTAACAAACGCCCAGTTGGAATAACCACGCTTAACTAGGGTCCGTTTAATGTGGGATTTCTCCCCTTCCTCTGCAAACTGTGTTGGTAGAGATGTTGTCAGCTCGGTGGCACAGCGTCCTGATGACTCCTAGCTTGTGCCCCAGTGGATGATGAGCATCAAACCTTAAGTACTCATCAGTATGTGTTGGTTTACGGTAAACAACAATCAAATGTCCCCATCACCAATTGCAATTTCACAGTCTAAGAAGGCTAACCATTTTTCACACCCTCCCTGGTGAAATTGATGTGGCTGTCCACAGAGTTAATGTGGTCGGTGAAATGTGATATGTCCTGAGATTTAATTTAAACCCAGGAGTCGTCCACAAATCTGAACCAATGGCTAGGTATATGATGTCCCTGGATAGGACGTCAGAGCCCTCTTTTCCACTTCCTCCATATATAAGATGGCCACTACATGTGAGACTGGGGAACCCAGAGCATACCCCTGTCTATACCTATACTGCCCCCTGCATGTGACGTACATGAACTGAAGACAGTTCCAGGAGCAGACACACTTGGTAAGTGTTAAGGGCGGTACATCTGTCACCATCTTACAATGCTGTGATTGCAAACATTCCCAAAGCCTCTGAAGCATACACATGGCCGTTGTAACTGTAGTTAATGGTCACAGCCATATCTGCACATGAAACTGGTCGGTGGTTTCAGTCGTTATGCAACGGTATTGTTTATAAGGGTGGGGATACCTGCAGTCAGTTTAGACTGAAGATGTCACTTGAGTGATGAAACATTATCTGTCAAATGTTGCACCCAGATGAACTGATTCAACTTTCTTTGATTTTCTTGCCTGGATTATTGAGTATGCATAAAGACACTTTTACAATCTTCCATCACTTTATCCAGGTTATTGTCACAATTTGATTTAATTGATGCTTGGAGAATGAAAAAACTCAAACACCAGACTGTACACATGAGTGGTAGAGGTTTCAGGGAACAGGGTCAGTGCTGTCAGGCTACACCGGGTGTATATCACCAGACACCTTAACACCACGTTAGTCAGGAGCAACATATTTCCAGTTGCTTTTACAGATCACCACTTAGTCTGTTGTTTTGTGTCTTTCACCAACAACAAATATAAACCTTTCAAGCATCATTTTAATGTGAAATGACTACAGGATAGGTCTTTTTGTAAAAAAAAAGAAAAAGAAAAAAAGAAAGAATTATTTTGAGTAATTTGCAGAGGGAAAAAAGCAGTTTGACTCTTTAAATCAATTACCACAGTAAAGGAGTTGCCATAGCAATTTGCACTCCTGTTTAGATGTGAAGCTTAAACTTAAATTCAGATAAACTGCTTTGGAACAAACTTAATGCATTTCTGTATATTTTTTGCTCTTTCAATAAAAATTGTTGTGTGGTGTACTACAGCCTCATGTAACCTTACACATTAATAGCCTACCAGCAATACCAGCAAATAACAACAGAAACAACAACAATAATATCGTTAGCCTCATAGGATAAATGCCTAAGTCATTTTTTGGCCAAATTGAGATTTCTGCCTACATGTGTTCTCCTCAAGCTGCTGCATCACCCTGGATTAGTGCCTATGTCCTAAGCCAATCAGAACACTTTTTACATTCAAAAATGACAATCTGCCTAAGTCGCTCGTGTGACTTGAGCATTTTTACGTTGAAAAAAATAAAGAAAAAAGTTGCATACAAGAAAGGCTCCTGGTGCTCGGCTTTCTCTCTTTCCTTATCTGGTAAGATAATTAATATTTCTTTGATTTACTGTAGGCCTAGTGTAAATGTACTCAGTGGATATGAAAATTTGTTTTTTCTTATTACCCGAAAATCGTAAAAAATGACAGGCATTTATCCTATGAGGCTAACGATATTCAAGAAAAAAACGCTCTGGTATCAGTATCGGCAGATATCTAAATTGAGGAATCGGATGGGAACTGAAAAAAAGTGGATCCGTGCATCTCTATTCTGGCCCTTAGATTTGATTCAGCTTGCATAAATCAAAAGCCACTGATGGGGGGAAACAGACAATTACCTTTGTACTACTGTAGCAAACAGAAGTTGACAAAGTTAAAATTGATTAGAGGGTGGCACGATAAAAAGTATTTAGTGTTTTCTCATCAACTCTGTATTTTTTAAGAAGTGTGAGGAAACCTGATGGACCTTGCTGAAAATGGTATCTATGCAGCATTCCGACTCCAGGGAACAAGTTGCAACACTTCCAAGAAACGTATAAGATTCAACTTGCTCGATAAGTTGGTCACCTATTAGCAGTGATCTCAAGCCACTCTTTTACCTATGAAAATTTCCACTGCCTTTGTCTTAAGTCATATTCCTTTTTTCATATTCCAACTGGAGGCTGTTGATGCTGACTGCATCCATCAACAAGGTTACATGCTTCCAGTCAATATTATGATTCAACAACTGAGGTCAACAGACCTCTAACTCATGTAAGCAAACTGCAGTGGGACTTTCTGAACATTAGATAATAATCTGAACAAGAGTCCCTTCAAAACCTTAATTTCAATGGAAGTTAAGGCAACCAACAACTTACATTCTGTTTTTTGGGGGGGGCAGGGATACTGCTGCTGCTTGTTCAAGCCTTGGTTTGTACAAGATCGAAAGCTGACTGAGAGATAACTTTACTCTTACCTTCTAATTTATTAACTTCATATTCTTTAATAACAAAGGTGGGAGAGGGTGGCTGGCCCAATTGTGCAGGGCATCTTTAAGGGTTCAGCCAATCAAAGTGCTCATAAAATTCCTTTAGTTTGTAAGGCAGTGAAAGGTCAGCAACGAGGACAGTAGCCTTTGGTTTATAACTTTATATATCCCCCTCTGAAATCCATACTTAGCAGCTTGATACAGGTCTGGGTTACCATTTATTAAAAAGAAGTTTTCCTTCTCACACTGCATCCTATTTTTAACTGCTTCCATTAGGGGTCGCCACAGCGGATCATCCATTTCCATTTATTACTGTCTTCTGCATCTTCCTGTCACACCAGCCACCTGCATGTCTTCCCTCACCACATCCATAAACCTCCTCTTTGGCCTTCCTCCTTCCTCTTCCCTGGCAGCTCCATATTCAGCATCCTTCTCCCAATATACCCAGCATCTCTCCTCCATGTGTGTCCAAGCCATCTCAATCTTGCCTCTCTTGCTTTGTCTCCAAACCATCCAACTTGAGCGGTCCCTCTAATATAATCATTCTTAATCCTGTCCTTCTTCGTCACTCCCAACGAAAATCTTAGCATCTTCAACTCTGCCACCTCCAGCTCTGCCTCCTGTCTTTTCATCAGTGCCGCTGTCTCCAAACCATATAACATAGCTGGTCTCACAACCATCTTGTAAACCTTCTCTTTAACTCTTGCTGGTACCCTTCTGCCGCAAATCACCCCTGACACTCTTCTCCACCCACTCCACCCTGCCTGCACTCTCATATGCCTTCATCACCTCCACTCCTTGCATCCAGACCATTCCACTGTCCTCCCTCTCATTCATGCATAGGTACTCCGTCTTGCTCCTACTGACTTTCATTCCTCTTCTCTCCAGTGCATACCTCCACCTCTCCAGGCTCTCCTCAACCTGCACCTTACTCTCGCTACAGATCACAATGTCATCCGCGAACATCATCATCCATGGAAACTCCTGCCTGATCTTGTCCGTCAACCTGTCCATCACCACTGCAAACAAGAAAGGGCTCAAAGCCAATCCTTGATGTCATCTCACCTCCACCTTGAACCCATCTGTCATTCCAACCGCACAACTCACCTTTGTCACACTTCCCTCATACATATCCTGCACCACTCCTACATACTTCTCTGCAACTCCCGACTTCCTCATACAATACTACATCTCCTCTCTTGGCACCCTGTCGTATGCTTTCTCTAAATCCACAAAGACACAATGTAACTCTTTCTGGCCTTCTCTATACTTCTCGATCAACATTCTCAAAGCAACATCGCATCTGTGATGCTCTTTCATGGCATGAAACCATACTGCTGTTCGCTAATCGTCACCTCTCCTCTTAACCTAGCTTCCATTACTCTTTCCCATAGCTTCATGCTGTGGCTGATCAACTTTATACCTCTGGTTGCTACGGTTCTGCACATCGCCCTTGTTCTTGAAAATCGGTACCAGTATGCTTCTTCTCCACTCCTCAGACATCCTCTCATTTTCCAAGATTGTGTTAAACAATCTAGTTAAAAACCCCACTGCCATTTCTCCTAAACATCTCCATGCCTCCACAGATACATCATCAGGACCAACTGCCTTTCCATCAGCACCAACTGCCTTCCCCAAATCCTCTGGAAAAGAAGTTTTCCTTCTCACACAAGGCCTTTAAATGTTTGTTAAACCAAGGTTTACTAATATAGACCTTCACTTTGTATTCAAAACACATTGTCTTTAAGAAAGATACAGGATGCAACAGTTCCAGTATATTCATCCATGTCACGAGTCCTTAAAAATAGCCCAATCCTTACATTCCCGACAGTCGATTAGCATATCCATAGAGTGGTCTGACTACCTATGGACAATTTTGGTAAGTGGTTTATGAGTCCAACTTCTGGTGATACTCAGGGAGCAGGACGATCATATTATGGTCAGTTATACCAAGTAAGGCTCTCGCTGAAACAAAACTTGGTAAACCATGGGAATAGAGCAAAACACAATGATCCTACGTTTTCTCAATCCTAGTTGCCACCGTCATTTTGATTGAAGTCTAAGGACTTTTTTGAGACTGACGTGACTAAAGCCACCAATAAAAAAAAACAAAACAGATATAAGCTGTTTTGAGATATAAGCTCTCAATCTCAGTTTTCTGCGTGGAAGTTGTTGGGCTGCATCTGTTGCTTTCATCGAGGGTGATATTATTAAACTGGCCTTTACAGCCATTTAGAATCACAAAATTATCCCGTTTTAAGTTAATTTGTAAAATAAAGCCATTCGCCAAATATAAGAAACAATTCAATTTGGCTAAAATCTAGCTCACGCGTTCATTTCAAATGTTAACCAAATGGCCACCATCTCTCCGTCTCCTCCTTACCGACACAGTTGTCACACAGACTGCAGTGGGAGGTCCGAGGCGGTCGGAACATCTTGCAGGTAAAGCAGTATTTGAGCTTTACCACCTGCTGGTTGATAAGGATCTCCCTGGTACGCGGCGGGGGGCGGTACGTGGACGATCCTGAAGTATCTTAAATTGAACAAGAACAAGGGGAGGGATTAACTCACATACATTAAAATAATAAATATGTCCAAGCCCACTGGTATTATTTGCATAAAAACCACACCGGGAGTTAACACTCTATGGCACAAGTACTTCTTGACGAATAAACATTAATCTGCTTAGGTCAGCCAACTGGTCTGCAGCTTTGTGACAGGCACTTGCTTCATCAAAACTCCATATGGCAAAGCTCGCTGACCCCATCTGTCCCACTAGCGGGCAATCCCCAATGTCTCACTCACCTATCTGCCTCTCTACATCAGCAGCCTCATCTGGTGTGGCCCTAGGTAGGATGCCTGGATCTGTAAAGCTGGTTTGCAGGAGGGAAATTACCACAAACACAAAAAGCACCCCAGCAATCACAGGTATGAAGACGGTCAGATGCTCCACCAGGAAAGGGCAACTACAGGAACACAAGTAACAATATGTACATACATAAATTTGTTACATTCTGCCCGTGCATGCAGCACGACACCCAAAATCTTATTCACAGGACAGACACACATACAAGCATTGATCAGCATTAATGAATGACCTATTTGTGGATTTCGTTTGGTAAACCTCGATACTCACTCAAATGCGAAGAAAAGGCCACATGTGACAACAATAAGGCCCAGCGTCAGGGGGAGGACGCCACTCTGTCTTGCCAGAATGATTCGTCCGTCGCAATAGAACCTGTTCTTCCCGGGAAACACTTCCCATTTCCTCCGCAGCTGTCGGCCGCTCAGCTCGGCGCACGGCTGCGCTGACGAGGGCGACACCGACAGTGCGCTTGGGTCGATCTGCTGATACTCACAGTTCATCATGTAAACAGTGTCGGTACAACTCAAGAGGTAGCTGAAGGCACGCAAATCAGATAGTAAACCAAAAATAGAAAATAAAAAAATACTAACTTCTAACTAAAAATGCTAACCAACTATTTCAAGAAGTATTCGCTATTTAAGCGAACGCAGTCTTCGTTTTCCCCATCTTGGACGTGAATGTTAGCTAGCGAGCCCGTGTTGACGCGCTTCGTCGTCCTTTTTCGAGCCAAATCAGATCCCGGTCCTGGTTAAAGTTATCCACCATCCTTGGCTGGCGTCAAGCCCATTCATACCAGCGATACTAAGGCAATCCGTCGGCTCCTACGTCAAAAAATAACGTTACACCCCATCGGACTGGCTAAATTTCCGACGTTTCCTTTTCCTTTAGCCGTCCGCCGACAAACGTCACAGCTCGGATGTGACGTTTGTCGCATATCCGGAGTCATCAGCGCAGATGTCCAAGCGCAGAAACTCGCCAGTGAGCGTGGTTATGATTTATAGATCAATTGTAGGCAGGAGGCGCAAATGCACTGTATTTTTAAAACCCACGATTTAAAGGCTAAAATTTGAACGGGAACAAGTGATACCTGGACTGAATGTGTACCGAAAACAAATTCCGCCGGCCTTGGTCGTGTGGCTAATAAAACAATCTAATGCTGATTTCAGCCCATTTTTGCAGACACTCCTATTTTCTTATTCAAGATGACCAAAATACTGTAACGTGCATGGGTAAGAAGACACGCTGGCCGCTGGCTCGCGGGTCTGACCCTTTTTCTTGCGGTTAGCGATGTCTCCTGCGGTGCGGGCGAGACGGGTTCGCTTCCCGGCCGCGGCAGTTCCTGTGGTTGCATTATCCCCCGAATTCGCTACAATACGTTATGTACCCCGATTAACAAAAACGCTAAACGGAACATTAAAATGAATGAATTTGACAATGTAATCAATGTGACAAACTCTAACAACGATAGTGTGTTTCGTTCAGATTTTTGCTGTTTAGATCTATGATGCGAATTTTTGAAATCTAAAAGATCGATGCAAATGCATTGGTATTCATTCTTTTGCACCAATAAGCCAAAAGAACACGTTGTTTGACTGAATTAACTGTATTCCCTTTGGTATTTCTTAAGCAACTCCCACTGGGTGTCTGCCAATGATGTTATTTAGAACATTTTACACCATCAGTCAATTTTGAGATGATCCATCCAAAAGAATTCCTTAGGCGACCACCATCGCCTGAAAGAGTGAGAGATATTTTGCTGAACTGGGAAACCCTATATTTCTATATACCTTATCGTCATTTGAATTGATTCTCTTTTAGTTTCTCGAACAACAGTGTATACCCATCCATCCATTAGCCGAACCACTTATCCTGCTCTCGTCATTGGGCGGCAAGCCGGGAGACACCCTGGACAGGCCGCCAGGCGAGCTAATCCAAACAAACCTGAATAAACCTCAACCCCCCCCCCCCCAGTCAGCTGGCGTGTTCTCTGTTGTTCGCTCATGCGACTCATTATTTCAGCAGGTGTGATGAATATCCCTCTGTATGAGTGCTGTAGAGGACACAGGTGATCCATATCAAATTATATTGTTTTCTAATGGAGAAACTGAGATTTTTGCTACTCTAGTTGAGTCTAAGAGAAATGTGTGTGTGTGTGTGTGTGTGTGTGTGTGTGTGTGTGTGTGTGTGTGTGTGTGTGTGTGTGTGTGTGTGTGTGTGGGAGAGGCGGTGAGGGAGATGTTATAATATATTATAGTTTGAAACATGCCTTTTTAATTTTCACTCAGCAACGAGGGTGTTCGTCTTTGAGGGTGTGTATGACAGGGTGTGGGGGACGACCTCTTCTTTATTGCGTCAGTGGGGACAGACTCGGTGTAGGTTTCTCCCCTGCTGGACACACAGTGTCCGCTTGTCTGATTCGATAGCAGTCACAGGACCTCCTCAACAACCACCACCCCAGCACAGTGGTCCACTACTCTATTTTGGGCTCCCTGTGCAGCCCTCATGATGTTTCGGGAGCAAGATGGCCCCTCCATACGCCACAAAACATGTCCATTGACAGTACTGATGGCCTGTGAATGACACCAGATTTCACATTCATTCTCACCTCCACAAAGAAAAACTCTGGAGGAATTGCTCAGCTGCTTCAGCAAACAGCTAGATAGCTCTTGAGCGTAATGGTTGAGGTTTGAGTTTGGCTGGTCCTCAAGGTGCAGATAAACGCTCAGCTAACACATCAATCTGCAGCTTGCCTGTCACATAGTCATGCATTGACTGGTTGATAGGTTGGGAGTTAGCTTAAAGGAGATCTGTCTAAAACTGGATGCTGTGAATAGGGTAGGTGTCATATTGCTGACACCGGTCAAAGCGGCTAGGGGATTGTCCATGTCTGTTTGGTGAGGGATTTTGGAGTCCCTGTGTTTCACTGACAGGAGCTAGCTGACTTGATTTGCAACAGCCTCTGCCATCGATGTGACAACTTGCTTCATTCTGTGTGTGAGACCTTTCTTCGGCGCCTCAGTAGAACCATTCTGCTTCAGCATCTTCTGATAAACAGCTTTGGTGACATTCTCAAGCTCTAGTGTGGAGGGTTGGCACCAGTTCAGTTGGAACTGCCCCTGTGTAGTCAACAAAACAGGGTTGGTTAAAACCTCCATCTTTACATCATCCATGACATCTCCAGTGATGTTTTCTGGGCTTCAGAATTCCTATCCTTGTTTCCTTTGGCAAGCCAGGACGATATAAAGTTGAGGATCCTATGAATAATGTCCTCTGACAGGTTAGAGTCTGCGCAGGACACCCAGGAAAGACTTGAGTCATTTCTGGTGGTGGGCATTCTTAGTCCATTCTCAGTGTCACTGAAATCCATTGTCTTGGTGGAAAACTTAAGACTCTTCCAGGGAACTTGAGCTCACATTTTTTTCATCATGTAGTCTTGGCTGGCAAAAACAGGGTTCTGCACATTCTCCTGCAAGCCATTGCGAAAAGTTCCTCCTGAATATATTTAACCAACTCTTGCTGATAATAATCTAGTAGTGCCAGTTGCTTATTGCTCATCACATCAAGGCCAATACTTGGGATAGTCTGCTCATCAGTGATGTTGTCAATAAAATTTAAAGTTGCATCAGTTAATAGTGGACAACTATGACGACTCTCCTTCCCTGGTCTTCCTTAAAGTAAACATTGGCAAGTAAAGTAATAACAACAGCTTCAAGTTTGTCAACTGGAACAGAATATAAGTAGAGATAGGGAGATCTATGGTCTGAACCAGGTACCATGTGTCCCTGTGCAGGCTGACCATCAGGTGCACTGGACAGCCTTGATTTTATTCTGGACTCAGCTGCTAAAGCAGATGATGCCTATGAATTGTAATGCACTTTTCATCATTTTCAGAGCTTTTTGGTGCCCTCGAGAGGTTTTGTGATGTTCCACAGGTAAAGGCCTCTCTGCTTGGGAAGCTCCACACTGAGGCTGGTCTTGTGTTTGCACGTCAGAAGTGGCACTGTGCAATGTGTTTTCTACTTCGGTTGGCAGAGGAGACATGAAGGCCATGTCACTCTCAGAGCTCATGACTGCGTTCATGGCTGAGAGGGGAAAAAGTAAGTTTTATCCCAGCTGTATTGTGAACCTGAGTATTTCATTTTACTTACTAGATATTTAAACAGCTTTTTGTTCATTCGAGCCTGAAATTTACAGAGGGAGTAACACGCTGAGCAAATTCTATATACATCAAGTACTATGCATGTTCAAAATTTCTAGACAGGATGTGAGTTCCTCATACCAATTTTGCGCTACTTTACTCTCGTTTATTGTCCAATTTAGTATGTACTGCAAGAATTCGTGCAATTTGAATAATTTGATAATTTCTCTGAACTAAAAAAAAAGGAGGTGATTTTTGGTACGTTTGTGAAAGATGGAACACATGCTTTGGCAATTAACACAATTATTATTCTTGAAAGGTTATTTTTACATAAGAACAGATTCCTGAAGATGCAGCCAAACTTCTTCATATTTCATAGGGAACTGTGTCATTATTTGTCATCACTGAGATTAATGAAGAAGAATGCTATGGAACTCTCTGACTTGATAGAAGAACTTGAACTTGCAGAGAACCTCTAGGAGTCCCCTCCCTTTCATTTAGGTATTTAATTTTATTCATTTCCTTTACTTTTATTTCCCCCCTGTATTATGGCCCTGCCAACTTATTGTGCCTGTGTTTGGGAGTCTGGGGCACGTTCACAAGCTTTTACTCCATGGACTGCAACTGGGGGGATGGCAAAAGACTAAGACACAAAAAAACTGTCTAGATAGTGTTCAGTCTCAGCCACCATAGGCAGCCTTTCTATTTAGATAAGACCATGTTTCATATATCCTTGAGTGCTGATCATGTTTTCATATGTTGTTGTCTACTTGTCAGATTAAGCTGTCACTATGCTACCTTTTTTCTTCATCTGTGTATCCTATTGTAACCTTCTTCCAAAGCAGTTGGATCTTTCATTGTTGCTGCATGCACTTAAGACGTGTGTCTGTAAGGGGTCAAGCATATGGATACTAGAATGTCAAATGTCAGGTTCTTCAGACACATCTGGGGACACATTTTGACATTCTGCACAGCAGGTGCAGAACTCTGTACAGGGAAGGCCAACAGAGAGGCACCGGCACTTTCCACTCTCTCCACAGTTTGCATCTTTGCAGTACAAATGAGTAATGTCTCTCACTTCTGTAGGTGCTGGGGGTTTTGTAAATATGACTGGTTCAATGGCTCCATCTCTGACAATCCATCCCTTGCTGATAGGACTCCATAACAGGGGTTTAGGGATGTGACTGTGGCACCATATCGCTGTCTGAAACATTGCTCTTTGCACATGTTGTTCAAATGCATCCTCTGTTGGTGGCAGATTTGCAGAGGCCGCATCTGTTGTTGATGCAGTTATGAACCTCAGTTCATCCAAATTTGTGCACATTCGTCCATTTTCCTTTTTCTTTTTTTCCGTAAAGCACAAGTGCAAATTCTCTTGCTACTGGCAAAGGCTCTTCCAAGCTTGCAGAGTCCAAAGTGGGTCAGATCTTTGAGCTGGCTGAGATGGGTCTTGAGTTTGATGAATGCTGTAGTCTTTCCTATTCTGTACAAACTACTTGTTGTGTCACAGCCAGTGAGTGCATGACATGCTGGTGGACAGTTGGACATGTCTTTTCTAAGTTTCTCTGACATGGTGTTGATGGGGACATACAGTGGTGCTTGAAGGTTTGTGAACCCTTTACGATTTTCTATATTTCTGCATAAATATGACCTAAAACATAATCAGATTTTCGCACAAGTCTTAAAAGTAGATAAAGAGAACCCAATTAAACAAATGAGACAAAAATATTATACTTGGTCATTTATTTATTGAGGAAAATGATCCAATATTGCATAGCCGTGAGTGGCAAAAGTATGTGAACCTCTAGGATTAGCAGTTAATTTGAAGGTGAAATTAGAGACGGGTGTTTTCAGTCATTGGGATGACAATCAGGTGTGAGTGGGCACCCTGTTTTATTTAAAGAACAGGGATCTATCAAAGTCTGATCTTCACAACACATGTTTGTGGAAGTGTATCATGCCAAGAACAAAGGAGATTTCTGAGGACCTCAGAAAAACCGTTGTTGATGCTCATCAGGCTGGAAAAGGTTACAAAACCATCTCTAAAGAGTTTGGACTCCATCAATCCACAGTCAGTCAAGAGAGATTGTGTACAAATGGAGGAAATTCAAGACCATTGTTACCCTCGCCAGGAGTGGTCGACCATCAAAGATCACCCCAAGAGCAAGACGTGTAATAGTCGGCCAGGTCACAAAGGAACCCAGGGTAACTTCTAAACAACTAAAGGCCTCTCTCACATTGGCTAATGTTAATGTTCATGAGTCCACCATCAGAACACTGAACAACAATGGTGTGCATGGCAGGGTTGCAAGGAGAAAGCCACTGCTCTCCAAAAAGAACATTGCTGTCTGTCTGCAGTTTGCTAAAGATCATGTGGACAAGCCAGAAGGCTACTGGAAAAATGTTTTGTGGACGGATGAGACGAAAATAGAACTTTTGGGTTTAAATGAGAAGCGTTATGTTTGGAGAAAGGAAAACCCTGCATTCTAGCATAAGGACCTTATCCCATCTGTGCAAGATGATGGTGGTAGTATCATGGTTTGGGCCTGTTTTGCTGCATCTGGGCCAGAACGGCTTGCCATCATTGATGGAACAATGAATTCTGAATTATACCAGCAAATTCTTAAGGAAAATGTGAGGACATCTGTCCATGAACTAATCTCAAGAGAACATGGGCCATACAGCAAGACAACAACCCTAAGCACACAAGTCGTTCTACCAAAGAATGATTAAAGAAGAATAAAATTAATGTTTTGGAATAGCCAAGTCAAGGTCTTGACCTTAATCCTATTGAAATGTTGTGGAAGGACCTAAAGCGAGCAATTCATGTGAGGAAACCCACCAACATCCCAGAGTTGAAACTGTTCTGTACGGACGAATGGGCTAAAATTCCTCCAAGCTAATGTGCAGGACTGATCAACAGTTACTAGAAACGTGTAGTTGCAGTTATTGCTGGACAAGGGGGGATGACACCAGATACTGAAAGCAAAGGTTCACATACTTTTGCCTCTGACAGATATGTAATATTTGATCATTTTCCTCTATAAATATATGACCAAGTGTAATATTCTTGTCTCATTTGTTTAATCGGGTTCTCTTTATCTGCTTTTAGGACTTGTGTCAAAATCTGATGATGTTTTAGGTCATATTTATGCAGAAATATAGAAAATTCTAAAGGGTTCACAAACTTTCAAGCGCCACTGTATCTCTCTCTGATTCCATGACCTGCATGCATGTACACTGGAGATAAGCCAAACATTCCTTTGCTTGCATAATAAATCAGCAGTACTTCCACATCTGTGTCAGCAGACCTCACAATGATGCAGGAATATGACTCTGCAAGATGTATGGTATGTAACACCATTCTTGTGTCAACCTCCTCCTGATCACTGTACAGTGATGTCAAACTGCTGACTCCTGCTTTGCATATGCTCTTCATCTCCTCGCCTTTGTCAAATCCACTTGGCAAGATGATGGAGTCGTTTGAGTGTATTCTATGTGGGGCTGCAGTGATGATGTAGTTGCTCACAAATATGCACAGCACAGTCTTGTTACCTCCACTCCTCAGGTTCTTCCTATAGTTTGGAACATTTGTGTTGCCAGTGATAACATGTGTAGGTCTTCCATCACTTGCACCTCTCCTTTGCCTCTCCAGGTCTTTGATTGAGTGTGGGTTGTCATACCTGTCAAATACCATGACCACACATTTGATTTCTTGCTTTCTATTTAGAAGTGACAAGATCTTCTTCAGGATGCATTCTGCTAGCTCACTGAAAGTCTGAAAGGCTGAACCATGGAGGCTTTGAAGCATAGCCATGCCATCAGTGGTGTATGCAGATTCCTGTGTGGTGTCAGGCAGCTCTTGCATCACCTCTACTACAGACTCTAGTTTCGTTGCAAGGTCTGCTTTTGTGTTTTTTCTCATCCCTCCATCATCATAGAAGAGAGAGGGTGGGACGGCAGCCAATTCATGTGACATCACATTCTCCAATGACACGTCTCTTTGATTTGAAACAGCCAGGAGTCTCCTGAAGGGCACATCTGAATCCATTTGAAGCTGTTTTGGTTTACTGCTTGCTATGCATGCTTTCATATCTGTGAACATTGGCTATTTTTGTCGTTTCTCAGGGTCCCAGAAACTTTTTGGTGTGTCACTCTTTAGGCATTCATCAATGAAAGCTGCATTTAGCTTTTCTCCATCCTCTAGAAAGCCTGGGAGATCTTTTGCCACCTTTTGTGATGCTACTTGTCCACTTGCAATATTGATGATCTCATCAGGAACTTTCTCCAAATCAAATAGGTTCTGCCTGTCTTGTACAAACTCCATTATCTGTACAGTTTCCCTCTCAACCCTGTCCATGCAGGCTGCTCCATGCTCTTTGTGGGATTTTGGTGCATGTGCTGCTCCATTGCAAATCTCTGTCATTGCATCGCAGTTACTCACTGGTGACATGCCTTGTGATGAGCCGTCTTTTCAGAGCCCCCCTTCGTAGAGTGAAACGGACAATGCCTCCTTGACTCTTCCCTTCTCTGTTGATAGTTTGTTCAAGTGCTTGATCAGTGGCCACACAGTTGAAGTTTCTCTCATCTGAGCATCGCACAACAAACCCTCCTTCTCTCATGAATTTGTAGGAATCTGGCTGGCTTTTTTCAAGGGCTTTCATTTCAGCTATGTACACTGGCACATACTTTGCGTAGTTCATCCTGCCAGCTGCCCAGAACCACAGTATTGCTTCAGACATACAGTTGAGATGAAGTTCAAAGTTAGCTTCACGCTCTGAACCTAGCATTCTAAGTAAGAGATCAGCCCCTTCGATGAAATTCAGCCCAGTACTTAAACGTTGCTGATTGTTGAACTCTGCTCTCTGAAAACTGCTGTGTTTTTCTCCTCAGCTCAGGAAGGTCTGTCTCCACTTCATTTAAGAACTGTCTGGCAGAGGCCTGGACGTCGCCATGAAAGGCATGCTGCACATCTCGTAGGAGGTGCTCTTGTGCACCAGTCAATGGCCTTTGGCCTTGTTTGTGAAGCCAGGATACCATTGCGATCCAGAAGAGCCTAAACAGAGCCTCAGATACAAGCTTGATGCTCCTAACACCTCTTGCTAGTTGTTTCCCCTGAAGCATCTGTCGAGTTGTTGCCTCAGCATACACACTAGACTCAGTTATGATGTCAAAGTCACATTCTGACTATTTGGTGATGTAGTTCAGCCACCTGGTCTTTCCCTCTCCAAATATGATGACCATCAGAGTGAGCAATAAGCATTCTTAACTTATAGGCTATTAGGCCACATATCCTCCATTCAGAATGAGCTAATTTGGCTGTTTCAGAGAAGGGGTATGTAAAGAAATCTCATGTGCAATATAACTGTACTAGATATCTCCATACAACCACTGGTTATTATTCAGTAGCATCCTAGACAATTCAGCAATGGTATATTTGATAGGGATTTATGTTTCTCTGACAAATGACAGAAAAGTAAAGGAGCCCTCTTTTCCTATCACCACTATAGGAATTGTACTTTTGTGGTGATTCACCACAAAAATACAACTTCCGCCTAAACTAAAGCTATCTTTACAGGACTATATTTCAGTAATTTTTTTTAGGTAAATTACATTCTGACTCTTTAGTGATGTAGGGCAGACACCTGGTTCACACTGCAGCAAATTTGATGAAGAAAAGAGTGAGCATTCACAAGTGATGGGCGTTTTTGTCACTTTCCCCTAATTTGGCTCTTTTTCAGGAATTGGGGGTAGTTCTAAAGAATAGCCAAAAAAACAAATTTTCCCCCAAAATAAAAGTTTACAACAACCCATTTCATTAATGGGAGACCCTGAAAAGAAAATTGTGTTTTGTTCTACCTCGGGTAGGGGTTTCTCAAAAACTAAGGCCTTTTCTGAGGACTTGCTACTAGTCTATTGTCCAAACCGCTTGTCCTGCTCAGGGTCGCGGGGATGCTGTAGCCTATCCTAGCTGCCATTGGGCGGCAGGTGGGGAGACACCCTGGACAGGCCGCCAGGCCATCACAGGGCTGAGACACTTTCACACCTAGGGACAATTTAGTACGGCCAATTCACCTGACCGACATGCCTTTGGACTGTGGGAGGAAACCGGAGCCTCCAGAGCAAACCCATGCAGAGAACATGGAAACTCCACACAGAGGATGACCTGGGACGACCCCCAAGTTTGGACTACCCCGGGGCTCGAACCCAGGACCTTCTTGCTGTGAGGTGACTGCGCTAACCACTGCGCCGCCATGCCGCACACACGGTTGTTGGGGACACAAGCATCTTGAAACAGAGCCAAACCTTTCCAGCAAATAAATGCTGAAGGAACGACAGTGGTCTGTCACTTTAATTGAAAGCTTATCCTGAAATCCAATAGGCCTCCTTGGATGTCATCCCCAAACATGGGTGCGAGCACCAGCTTGGCCATCCCGTTCAAAGTGCGCTCTGCCCCGCTTTGCCAGAACAGCAAGATTCAATGACTCACAATTACAGTTTTAGGATATGGTACAAAGCAAGAGGATTCGAAAGTCAGTGATCTTATGGTTACCTTTTTTTTTTTTTGCTTTATTCATTTATATACAAAAATATATCCGAGCTGTACAACATCCTGGATGGGATGTTGTGGTGCAAAATAGGCCATGAAAATCCCAATCTGGTAGATAAAGCGGCGCCTTTTACATAGGGACAAAAAAAATCAGCCCTCCAGTTTTTGAAAAGCATGAAAAGAGTAAAGAGCACACGAACACAGTGCAAACTATTGATAACAGGCGCAGCCAGGATCCGAAACCCACTCGCCCCCTTGACATGTGGCAGGACAAACTGAATGAAGAACAGCGTCGAGCACTGTGTAATATTTCTATTGGCCTTTCACAAAGCGACACATGCACGCCCGATGCGTTCACATGAGGAGGATACTGCGCTTTTGAAGAGGCCTGGAGTTCATGTCGGGAGTGCCTATCATTCACGAGGAGGGGGGACCCGCATCATGCAGAGCATCGCACAGACCATCAGTTTCGAATTGAATGAAAAACTGAAGGCTGCTGAATATTGGGGCGTGCTCTTTGATGGATCACAAGACAGTTAACACAAGTTGAGCAGGAAATTGTGTAAATTGCATCTGTGTCCAGCTATGGAGAGTTTACCCCAGATTTCCTTGGATATTAATTAATTTGGGTGTGAACCCAGCGGCACAGGACATAGTGGACGGACTGGAGCAGCTCTTCCATATTTGTGGTTTAGGCCGATCAGTGGATGACGAAGTTGGTCTCGGTGTGTACAGATGGTGCAGCAGTCAACGCTGGCGTTTACAATGGGGTCGTTCCCAAATTGCATCAGATGGTGGCGATCGGGGATTCCCTTGTGCATAGTCTGTGTACTGCCCTCAAGAACTGCAAAAAGTCGGCTGATCGCATGGTGCCATACTGGGAGACATTTAATCGCTCCGTTGTCAAGTTGCTGAGCTTTTATTTACGGGGAGGGGGGGCAAAAATACAGAACAACTAAAGAAGATGTGATGAAAATGGCACTGCCTTTGTGAAACTAGGAAAGTTTCACTACATCAGATGGTCTGCATGCAGGCAAAGAGACTTGAAAATATGGAGGCTATTGCCTGCCATTCAAATTCAAGTGGCTGCAAGTGATGTCAGTGACCTAAAACATATCTGCACTGGGCGTTTTCAATGTTTCCTAGCCAACATGCTTGACACTGCAAACATTTTACAGCCCACCTCCCTCGGGTTCCAGCAAGATAAATTGACTATTGGTGAATGCAAAGATGAGCTCATGGTAGCTGCTGGACAGCTGACACTATTGCTTGATAGTGAAGGCAAGTACAGGAAAGAGACCGTTTCCAAATACTGATGCTGACAAGGACAAGGCTGATGTATTGAGAGGTCTAATTCACATGAGTTTGAAAGCAGATATGAATCCCTTAAGTCATGTGATCAATTTTCAATTTTTGATCCTTCAACTTGGCCTCAAGAAATGCAAGACCTCCACAGTTTTGGCAACACACTTACTAACATCCTCCAGAAATATGAGGTCAGCTTGTCTGTTGACAAAGACTCCACTATAAGAGAATGGATGCGTTTAAAGCAAGCAGGGAAACGTTTGGCAGCTTCCTCTGTGTGGTCAACACAGTGAAGTAATCCAGATAGTTACTCCAACATTCATTAAGTCCTTCTGTGGTCCCTTACACTGCTCTTCAGCAGTGCTGCACGTGAGAGGGGATAGTCACATCTCAATATAATAAAAAGCAAGTACAGATCCCGCCTGTCAGACTCCCGCCTCTCAGCCCTGATGCGCATCCGCTCGTCTAAGATGACAACAGAGACTATTGACCTGAAGCCAGTTGTTGACTTATGGGTGCAAACAGGTAATCGCAGACTCAACCAGGGAGAAAGAAGTAGGCCTACATATTCACCTGCCTTGTTTGAAAGAGAGGAAGACAGTGAGGAGAGCAGTCAGGAGGGCAGTGATGAGGACAGCTTGTAGGATAACTGTGCTGCGTAGACTGAGTACCATGCAAAATCTCCAGGTGCTCCCTTGAGAACCAGACCAAAAAAGTTATGTGCACCCCTGATTTTAATAGTATGTTTTATGGCAGCAGCCCCAGTGACTGAGCTAGCACTGGGCAATATAATGAACAATTTGTAATATTATTATTGATAGTTTAACAACATCACATAATAACTTACCCCCCCCAAAAAAAGCTTACATTGACATTTAAAAAAAAATTGCAGTACTATGGTCTACCTTAATTTGATAACTAACACAAATTCATGATTTGTAAGGACAACTGGGTGGATTTATATCAGTGGACTGTACAGTTTCTCTCAATTGCATAAATGCAATCCTCAAACGATTATTTACATTTTCAAAACAGTGCATCAAAACCCCACACCATTACCTCTTTTGCCTTCAACACTAATTTCTTATTGGCTTCACACAAAATGCAAACGTAAAGCACATTTCTGCAACCCTATAAACACAAATGTCACTACAATTTGCACAAAAATCAAAGAAGCCAGTCTCGCTAATCCAAACAGATGATATAGTTTTCAGTTGAATTCTGTCAGTCTTACATGCATGTATACATATGCTATTTGCACAAATCCTTACATGCAAAATACGAAAAACAACAATCAATAGACTGAGCCTGTGATGTAGATGTATTGTTGTGGCCAGACACAGGAGAGACTGGATGGCCAGTGAGATGCTAGAGTCAAATTTACAGTATCTTCTTTTACAATTCAGTAGTTTGGAACACCTCAGAGTACTGTAATAGACCTAGTTTTATTTTACAACTATTTACACCCTAAAACTGGAACTTGAAAAATTATCACTAAATCCTGAAAATACCAAATCCCTAAACCAAGTATGCAAAAATACAAGCACATTTTCTGCTTTTCTCTCGGTTTGCATTTCTAAATCACACTTTTTTTTGCAAAACACTACAGACGGTTTTCTACGTTAGGCACGTTATATAATGAATCTCGTGTTCATTTGGAAAGTAATGCCATTCAAAATGCTACACTCGTTTACCAGCTGGCCGTACCCAGTCCTCACATGTGCAAATACAAATTATTTAAACTGTTCACTTACATATCAGAGCTTCAGCATTATAAAAAGACCACAAGTAAGGTCTTCTCTTGTGGACAACAATGGAAGCCAACGTTGCTGCAAATGTCACAGGAGGAGAATTGAGAGGAGTATGAGGACATGAAAGAGGAAGAGGTCAAGGATAAACAAGTCAAATGAGCTCGGATGAGATCTGGGCCACATAAATCGGCCATGTGGTCAACAAGTGGCCATCAGCCAGGATGCTGTCCTCTATTGCCATGCCACCCTTGGTCCCTACAACACTGAACATATTGCATTCATTGACACACTGAATTCATGCCAGCAGATTGGGGCGGGGGGGGGGGGGCGGGGGGATGCCCCTGAGCAGCCCAGGTTTGTTGGCAACTGGGACAATGCAAGTTTCCACCGGGCTGCTCTGGTCTGCAACTGGTTCATCGACCGCCAGCAATTTTTGGTTCTTTATATCCACCATAATCTCAATTTCTCAGTCCCGGAAAAGAGTTCTTTTCAGAATGGTGATGGTAAGATGTGACCAACAACCCCACACTCGCATCCCTCTTCCTCCAGCAATAGAAGAGGCATGTGGTGACGAAGATGTCAGGGACGTTCAAGGCTGGATATGCCACCGGATACGCCCGTCACTGTTTAGCCAGAACATCACTTGCAATGCGGATGAGGTGCTGTAGCCACATAGCCAGATAGGAGGCCATCCAAATAGGAGGCAGGATGCAGCCCAATTTTCAGTCTTTTACTGTAGTCTTATTTGTTTACATAATGCAGTATCTCCTACTGTATTGTTGGTTGTACAACACCTTGAAATTCAGTGTTTTGAAATAAATACTTTTCCCCGGTATTACTGCACACTGTATTTGTATGTTTACAACAAGCTATAGTGCATACTGTAAGTGTAACACTGAAAACGCAAAAGGCGTAGGCCTACTACAGTTAGTACTTCCTGTTGAACACATCATTGTGCAGTTGGTCCTTAGAAAGATCTATTTATATGGCTTGTGTCATTTTGATGCAAAAATACCATTTTGAGAAGAGATTAGATGGTTTTGATTGCAGTGTTTAATTTTTTTCAATAGATTTGAGGTGTTTTGCATTGTGTTTGTGTTTCATGTGAAGAGATTTGAGAAATGAGCCATCATTTCAGAAAATGTGTACAAAACAATTTTGGAAAACTAAATATTTTCGTAGAATTTTTGTGTAGAACATTCTCTATTGACAGCAACACTAGAGAGTTGTCTTGAGATTAATCACAGTAAATTGGTGATCACTGGGTCCAAGTTAGGTATAAAAGGTAAAGGAAGAGGCATTCAAGGTTGGCATGTCATATTGTTGCTGTGCTGATAGTATATTGCCCATTTTTGTTTATGCAAATGATGGACATATTTCCATTTGGTGACAATGTTGTACCCGGATGACAAATTTATTCAATTCTGAAATATGAGTTTAACATTTTGAATATTTTGGGGACTTTTGCAAGTGTTGTGCTTAACACCTGAACTATTGTGGGGATTGGACTTTAGAGATTTGATGACATAGACAATGTTTCAGGAATTGCATTTAAGCAATTGAGAAAAACCAAAATATGGTATTGCACCTGCCCTATATGAAAATATTGCATCTAGAAGTCAGAGGAATGTATCATGTCAAGTCCATGGTAAGAAGTTGCAATGCAGTGCCAGGCCTAACACCCAGTAGGACAGGAAGTATCCTAAGATGCATTGTGTTGTCGGAGAGCATGTTCTCCAGTGTGGAAGCAGTGCTGTAATGGGGTTGTGGTGTGTGTGCTTGCATCCATTTTTGGCGGTAGATGTTTGTAGCTGTACATTGGGAGTTGATGTTTTCCTTCGATGGAGTAGTGGCTCATTCAGTAAGAGCAGATGTGCACTGATCCAGAAAGGTACAGGGGAAGAGGAGGCCATGAATCTGGTTAGAACCTGTGGACATATTAAAAAAAAAACAAAAAAAAAACAAACAATGGTGATCAACACTAGTTCCATACATACGTTCAACTGTTGAGTATAAACCTATGTCCCACTAGGGAGTGTTCGTGAGATGTTCTTACCTGCACATGCATGCACAGTGACCCAAATACCAGAAGTGCAGTGGAATGCACAATATATACAAACACTCGGGGGTTGTAAAATCCAGGTGAAGGTTTGTCAAGCCGTTTATTTGCACCTGTCTCCCAAAGCCCTAGCCTAAGACACATGTCTGGGTTAGCCTGATAGTACGCATATGCAGCAGTTATGCCAAGGGTAGCCATGGGCATAGCCAGAAGGAAGTTTGGTATCTGCCTCAACTGAAAGTAGCGCAGGAGGCCCACATCCCAATACACATCCTGGATGTGCGAGTAAAGCAAAGGGAGCGGTCTCATGCACCAGAGAGGTGGAGGACCATTTTCATCTGGGAGCCTGTAACCCTTTCTTTCAGCCAGTGACAGGAGAGCAGGGGGGATCTGCTCCAGGGAAACAGACGGTGTGCAAAACGTCCTGTACCCATAGTATTGGAAAGCGAAAAAGGGAAGGGCGATTATCGCAGTCCCCAACAGGGAGGTGAACAGGAGACAAGCGACGACCCACACATAGCGGACGACTTTGCCGTGACCCTTAGCAGTCGTGCGATACATGCGGATCTGAGATAGGGCGCGCAGCGATGGCAGGTACAGCAGGAAGCCCGCGTTTACAAGCCCGTTGGATCGTGCTGCCGTGGCAATGCCCAGGGCCAGGCAGGCCCGGAGTGTGAAGCCCTTTTCCAGGAGGAACAGACCGCCGAAGGTGAGAGCTGCGAACAGGCTCTCCGAGTACCCGGCCGCCATGAAGACATTGGCGGGCGTGAGGCAATAGAGCAGGCTGGAGAGCAAGGCGAGGCGCCGGTCCTGCAGCACCAGACGACCTAGCGCATACAGGGCCACGGCACTCAGCAGGAAGAGCGCGCTGTTCCCGAGGGCCACAGCCAGCAGCAGGCGTCCCCGCACCGTCAGCCAGCCGCTGAGGGGCCGCAGCAGTGTCTCTGCCAGGCCACGCAGGACGACGGGGAGGAGTGGGAAGAAAGCAAAGTTGTGCTCGTACAGGTAGCCTCTCTCTGCGATGAAGAGGAAGTGCTCGGCGTCCCAACGAGAGAGGCCACCCAGTAGCCACTCCAGCGCAGAGTCCAAATACAGGGGCTCCTCCATCCGCGGAGGATTGAACGCATCGGCTTCGTGGTCGGGGATGACGGCGTTTAAGACAGCCTGAAAAGAGATGGAATAATATGATCACACACACACACACACATTAAAACATAGGCTACCACGTTGTTAAAATGGCCAGTGTCCTTTTCAGTCGTTTGCCCGCATAACATTTATTTGAGCAGTAGCACCTTCCACCAGTTATAACCATAAGAGTATTATTTCAAGTCATTAGTATATGTAGGGTAAGTAGCAATGCGCCGTTTAGGTATGGCTCTTAGATTCCCAGATTTACCCGCCGTTGCCAAACACTGACCTGCAATAACAATGTCAAGCCTCTAGTAATGGTGGCGAATTGTAGAACTGCCCTGACATCCATTTTCAGCGTGTTAACAGACAGCCGTTATCTTTGTAAAATACTGATTCTAATACACATGGTCGCTGGCAAACAAGTGCGGTCCCGGAGAGCCGTTTGTTTTGTCCCCTCTAATTCTTTAAACCCCAAAATAGCACGACACAGCTTTCCATGAAACTACGATTGTGTCAAAGCAGGTCTTCCTTCCTATGACTGTAAGACTTTACATGCCAGTTGTCCCTCTCCGCGCATTGAGGAATTATTGTTGTCGTGTATCATGATCCTGCGGCAGTCGTATTATGAGGGTGATTGAATCGCCACTTTACACTTCCGGGTTAATGTTAATGTTTGTTTCACAATAAAAGACCCGTTACCCGCGACGTAACGTCTCTTACGACGATCCCTCGTTTTCTTCTAGAAATGGGATCATTGGATAAAGTTTGTTCTTGAATTCAAAATTTGGCGTTTTTGTAAATAATTTACAAGGACACTGGTTTTGAGCCACACTGTTCCCCCGATGCGCTCCTCATAGTGGACTTTTTTTCTGATCATTTAGTGTGCACACTTTAAGCATTAAACATTCCATTCTAGTCTTCAGTTAACAAAATTAAGTAAAAACTATTCCTTATCTATAATTATACATTAAATTACACATATCTATATCTATCTATCTATCTATCTATCTATCTATCTATCTATCTTTTATCTAAAATTATTTCTAAAATATTTAAGTAAAAATACAGGACTTGTAGTTTTTAAACTAAGTGGGCCTAGTCTGATGTAAGAATGTTCCACCTTTTCGTCGGTCGGAAGATATATCATCATATTGACATCATAGCTTTACATCAAACTCACTGTAAAAATCTTTTAAAGTCTCTCTAAATGTTCCACAGCGAAACTCATAACACTTTTTTTTTCATGCTCAAACGTTTAGTCCATCATGTCATTGTGTTGTTTGACCGAAAGTGAAAACTGGGATATTTTAGTTAAAATGTTGTTTAAGGTGAAAAAACTACATCAGTTTTTTTCAAGTTACTCCACGCTGTAGCTTACTTCATTACATCTCTCACAAAATCATCCAGTAATTTTCCGCCCTTGAAAAGAATGAGTCTCATTAAACTGTAAGCTTCAACTGCAGTTAAATTGTGCGATTGTAACAATCACTACTCATAAATTGAGATAGCATGCAGACACCTTCCCTTAAAGCATCTAATTTACAGATGCCGCACTGCATGTCATTTTTATGCAAACAGGACTTCCAAAGGTCATTCACTAAAGCTGTATGTTGTCTTGGCTTACGAGCCTCACCTCCAGAGTGATGTTGCATATAGAACCTTTTTTTTTAAACATACCTTTATGTAATTTCACTCATTTCATATATGAACCTGCTGCGTTTCATACTGATTCTACATCTGCATTTCACGAGACATGCAAAGTCCACAGGAACAAAATCATTAATCAGCTTAGCGAAGATTTAATGTACATTTATTCTTACCACGTGGAACATATAGTATAAAGATTTCATACTGAATAAATGATATTCATTGAGCCAAAAAAGGAGAGGAATTTACATGATGTCTTAGCTACATAGTCTGAAATACAAATATGCAGAACCCATATTACTCGAGAAAATTTGTCAAATGTGTACTTCATCTAGAGTTTATTTGTTGTACCAGGAGATAACAGGTTTGAGCTGTGTCTGCCAAACTATACTGAGCTGTGGAGAGACCGGAGGAAAGGGTCCATCAGCAGGGAGTGGAGGTTAGCAAGCCAACAGACTTGTCAGCTTCCTTTGCTCCCCAGTAACGTGTGAGAATAGTGACACAGACAGAAAGACGGACAGAGAAAGGAAGTGTAATGTACAACATCATATATACACCACAGCAAAGCTGTATTTGAAGTTTAAAACCAGTCCTAAGAGGTGATTTCTTTTCATAAGGGTATTCATACAATCAAGGGATAAAGAGAGGAGGTAAGGGTGTTGTAGGTTCTCCATACTTTGGGGAAGAAAGCCATTTTCTCTTTAAACATCAAACTAAAATGACCTCAGAACTCTAGAAGAGCTGCATTGTCAGCTTCTGTGTTGTGTGAAACGTGTGTTACAGAATGCTTACACTCAAGAGCAGTACGGTACAGAAAATGTCCTACAATCTACTGCACACTGCACAGGCCTTCCTGGTGAAGGAATCTATTGACAGCGGGTTGTCCACTGTCGGGCTGACTGGTGAGAATCCAAATACAGCAACTACAACCAGTAGGCCACTTGTCAGTCTGCTTCACCTCAGAACATCAACCAGTTACAGACTCATAGTGCCCACAAGGGGAGAGCTAGGGCACACTTAGTCTCCCAAACTCACTGTAAACGAGACAGCAACTTTGGTTACAGTTTTTTGTTTTTCAGCTATTTATTCATTTATTTATCTTTATTAAAAAGTACTCCCTCCCCCCCCTAAGTGCAGAACAATCTCCCAACCTTGGTGTTCTGTTCTGTCATCAAGTTGGCATTCGCGTTGCGAGTAGTGTCACTTTGTGGGCATCTCTCTGGTTTGTAATCCACCGCGGCTCTGTGATATCCCTCCTTGAGCGAGGACGGCCTGGGGAAGGCTCAGAGAATGGAATCTGAAGGGTTTGCATAAATTAAAAAGTCACTTGAGCTTTCCCTACCCCTCTACACAGACAAGCCAGGTAACCAAGGGAAAGGGGGCAGGGATAAAACCCAGAGTAGGTGGAGCCACAGCTCCCTACAGCTGTCATGACTGGCCAATCAGAAAGAGTACATCACAGATGACATGAGACACCAATGAGTTCATTAGGGGAGACACCGACAGGTCGAGGAGTCGAGACTCATACAGTGTGAACTCTGAGTGGTTCTCCTCCACCTTGGCTAAGGCGTGTAAAGCCCGGGCTGCTCGCCGCATCATGTCCGGGCTTGTGGGCTCGAAGTGCATCCCCTGTAGGTGTAACAAAGAGCTCTGGCTCTGCTGGAGCTGTGTGGCTGCCAGGCTGTCCTCCAGGAAGCCCAGCAAGTTGCCCACACTGCCCTTCTGGACGGCGATAGCGCGAGCTGCCAGGCTATCACCCTGGGCCAGGTTGGCCAGTAGGACCACAGCCATCTCCCTGCAGACTGCAACCTTCCTGTCCCCGATCAACCGCACCAGGGTCCCATACAGCTTCTCTAGTCGGCTGAATGGAGGAGTGGCCAGGATTAGGTCCACGTTGTTATCTTGGATGCTCAGCTTGCTGAGCGTCTCAAGGACCAGTCTCTGAGGTGACAAAGCACTGTGGGGACCTAGAGTGGGGAAGGGGTCCTGTGCTTCAGCTGAGGGGCAGACAGCCCAGTGGAGCAGGCCGTCCAGTAGTGGCAGACAGATGCTTTCCGGATAGATGGAGAGGTCCAGCTGGCCTGAGATGTTAGCCAAAGTGACCAGCGTGTTCTCCCTCAGGAGCTCTAAGCAGTCCCACCACCACTCATCCCTCTGACCCACTCCCTCGTCCGACTCCTCGTCTTTCTCATAGGTAAGGGGAGCCTGTTTACGCTCGGGGTGCCTGTGATGGAGCAGGATCAGGCGTCCGAGTAGAAGCAGCAGCCCAGGATGCTTAGACATCTCGTGGTCATTGCCGGGGACAAAGGAGAGGCTGCGGACAATGTTGGAGATACAGATGCAGCGGCGGGCTAGAGAGTCCTGCCAGTTGGCTAGCGTGACGAGGGGTCCCTCATCTTTACTGTGAGGCTCATCCTCTAGGATGGTGGCAGTGCTCTGGATCTGCTGGGGTGAACCACTACCAAAGGAAGAGAGGGGTCTGTTGTTCTCCTGGTGACACCTCAATCCCTCAAACTCAAGCATCTTTGTCTCAGCATCAGTTTTCTTCTCCTCACTGCTGACTGAAGGGCTGGCCCTTTCAGATGTTGACTTCTTCTCTGAGGAAGATGTCTGTTTTGGCCTCTTTTCTTCATCCTGAAGCTTCCCTTCCTCCTCCTCTACTGGACAAGCAATATCTCTGATGACCTGATCTGGGATTTTTCTCTTAAGGATGATGGAGGGTACTGGCACTCGTTCCCGTGGTTCCAGGAAGTCTTGGCGCGGTTCAAAATGGGTCTGGATGTGTTCTGTTGAGTCACCGCCACCAGCGCTCCAGTGGAGTAGCCCACTAACAAACTCTTGTACTTTGTTGTGGTTGCTGGAGCGGCCAGCAACAAAGGGGTCTTTCCTCCGTACCACCTTGAGCGGACGCTTGTCAAACTTGCTGGCCTGTTTGGGTCTCTCCTGGGTTGGTAAAGGCTGCGATGACATTGGCTGTTCAGATGGAGACCCCTTCCCCTTTCTCTCCTCATCCTCAGCCTTCTCATCTTTACAAGACCCTGAGCACTGCTCCAGCTCCTCCTCAACCTTCACATGAGCCTGGCCATCTGACATTCCTTCTTCTTCTTCCTCATCTTCACCCTCCTCCTCCTGCTCCATGTCCTCAACCCGCAATTCCTCTTCTTCTGAGCTGTCCCAGTCTCGGTTAAGGGCATCTGGATCCAGTAGTGTCTTCTGGCCTGGGTCTCCTACTTCATACTCCCGCAGAATGTCAAAGATCTCGATGAGGCAGCGTCTGAAATACTCAACCACCAACTCTAGTAGGCCAGGCAACTAAGGAGGGAACAAGGGAAAAGGTAAACACATTACAAAAGGCTTATGTAAATAGATAGGCGGTATAATCTGGCAAGTTGGCCACACTGCTAGGAACTGTCCCGATGACTCACAGTGCTGAGATTGAAGGTGGAAATACTGCCATCATCATACAGGAGGATGTTGATGGTGTCCAAAGCCCATGTGCTCTCAGCCAATAGACCAGACTTTAGGGACATCATGACTCTCCAGGCCTCTGGGGTTCCTGTGTGGTTCAAAAGAAAAAGAAAAAAAACTTACAACTACTAGGTATGAAATTAAAAATCTGATAGAAAATATGTATAATTGTAGACAAAATAGAGTAGATTAATAACAAAAAGGTATGGATTCAAATGATATACAGAAATTTAAAATATCATAAGACCTTTATAATTAGGCAACAGCCATACCAATATCTTTCATGGTGAGCCGGCGACGTGGCTTTAGGACAGGAAGGGTGGCCTCCACAGAGCCAGGGGGAAAAGGCATGTCCCGCCGTATCAGAGGCGACTGCACCGAGGGGGGCACTATGTGAGACGCAGGCACTGGAGGGCCAGCCTTCTGCATCTTAATTCCTCCGTGCATGTAGGGAGGTTTACTAGGGGACGTCCTGCTCTCCATGGGGCGAGGCATGGTGGCTGGACTCGACACCTGCGGAATGTGGTTTTGCACGCCCTGGGGGGACTGGTAGTTGGACTGCACAGGGCGGGAAAGGGGCTGACCTGCTCCGCCGGGACCATACGGGGGTTGCCTTGGGCCAATCTGACCCCCCCACTGGCCATCATGGTTCATGCGCTGCTCCGATGACATCATTTCCTCAGAGCGGTTCATGCCAGGGAAACTCGGGCCCTGGGCAGAGCCCCCAGGGCCACCCTGCCGGTTGGGGTGATTCTGATAGTTCATGTCCCCCCGTCCTTGCCACATGCCTCCTTGGGGACCATCAGGGCCGGGCTGCATTATCTGAGGGGGCATGTTGGGTTGAGCATTAGGTCCTGTTGCCCCCTGCATCCGCTCCCTACCGAAGGGGTAGGAAAACTGATTGCCAGGGCCAGGTGGACGGCGATCAGGGCCAGAGAAAGGGCCACCACTGCTGTACTGATTGTACGATTCTGGCTGTCCTGAAGAGGGCGCAGGGGAGCCTCCTTGCTGTTGCGGCGGCTGTTGGCCACTAGGAAAGGGCCCACTGTAGTCCCCTTCATGGCGCTTTGCTGGTGGGTAACCACCTTCTACAGGACGTTTGTAATTCTACATATGAAAGAGATTAGAGTTAGAAACATATCTCATAGCAGAATTTTGTCAGCACACACGTGCACAATACTTTTTAATATTAAGATTTCTCAGTTTATTGGCCATGTAGGTTTCCACATACATGGAATTTGATTCCGGTTTCGTGGCTCTCTAAATGTACTTAACATAGAATAACAACATGACAACACAACAATCTTCAGATATATACACAATGATTGACTTATACAGGTGAAAAAAGAGGTGATAAGGTGTAATGGTGCAGAGAATATATCGGAGATGCTGAAATAGATGTTAGCAGGTTACTTACATACATTGTTACGATACATAGTTCTGAATGTGTCATATGGAAGGATGAACTCTGAAAGTGTTTTCACTCTAACATTTGTTTGAGGTGTGGTGGGATCATTTACCTGCTGTTGCTGAGGGTACATTCCGGGCTGCTGATTTGGGTAAGAACCACTAGGGGGAGTTCCCTGGCCAGGAAACTGATTACCATAGGAATCATGCCTGCAAAAATTACATCCTGTCAGCTTGACTATGAAAATAGTACACCAATCAGCCAAAACATTAAAACCACTGACAGTCAAGTGAATAACTATCTCATTAAAATGGCACTAGTCAAGGGGTGGGATATATTAGGCAGCAAGTGAACAGTCAGTTCTTGAAGTTGACGTGTTGGGAGCAGGAAAAACAGGCAAGCCGAAGTATATGAGCAACTTTGACAAGGGCCAAATTGTGATGGCTAGATGACTGAGTCAGAGCATCTCCAAATCAGCAGGTCTTGTGGGGTGTTCCTGGTATACAGTGGTCAATATATACCAAAAGTGGTCCAAGGAAGGAAAACAGGTGAACAGACGACAAGGTCATGGACACCCAAGGCTCATTGATGTACGTGGGGGTGAAGGCTAGCCCGTCTAGTCTGATCCCACAGAATCGGAATGGGAAACACTTAATCAGATGAGAAACTGTAGCTGAAAAAGTTAATGCTGGGTATGATAGTCATGTGTCAGAACATCGCAGCTTGCTCCATATAGGGCTGCGTAGCCGCAGACCGGTAAGAATGCCCACGATGACCCCTGTCCACCGACAAAAGCACCTACAATGCTGGACCATGGAGCAAGGGAAGAAGGTAGCCGATGAGTCCCATTTTCTTTTATATCATGTGGACGGCCGTTGCGTATGTGTCGTTTACCTTGGGGAGAGATGGCACCAGGATGCACTGTGGGAAGAACGCAAGCTGGCAGAGGCAGTGTGATGCTCTGGACAATGTTTTGCTGAGAAACCCTGGGTCCTGGCATTCATGTGGATGTTACTTTGCCACGTACCACCTACCTAAACATCATTGTAAAACAGGTTCACCCCTTCATGGCAACGGTATTCCCTGATGGCAGTGGCCTTTTTCAGCAGGATAATGTAGCCTGCCACACTGCAAATTTTGTTCAGGAATGGTTTGAGGAACATGACAAAGAGTTCAAGGTGTTGTCTTGGCCTCCAAATTCCCCAGTTCTCAATCCGATCGAGCATCTGTGGGATGTGCTGGAAAAGCAAGTCCGATCCATGAGGCCCCACCTTGCAACTTACAGGACTTAAAGGATCTCCTGCTAATATCTTGGTGCCAGATACCAGAGTACACCTTCAGAGGTCTTGAGGAGTCCATGCCTTGATGTGTCAGAGCTGTTTTGGCGGCATGAGGGCGACCTACACAATATTAGGCAGGTGGCTTTAATATTTTGGCTGATCGGTGTATGTGTCACTGCCTTGACACATTTTGAATACACTGATACAGTCAGACATGGTTAGCCCAATCCTTATAGGAGCTTAATGAGAAAAAGCTGCACCTTAAATGAACAATCATGACCGACGGAAAATCTGTTAATACTTATTTGTTTTTACCTTCACTAAATCTACATTTTTATTGCTGCAAAACATTGATGTTTAAAGATTTTTTTCCTTCAAACTGAGTGAGGAGTAAGTAAATTCACTCTTGTTAAATGTGAGTAATAACAGAATAAATGACTAAATTCAATTTCAACAATGAGTTCAGTAACTATTGGATGCTAAGCAGTACAGGGTACAGCGCTGCCATTCAATTGACACACAAATGATTTGAGACAGTGGGATTTCAGCACTCAAAATTAAAAGCAATTAAGAGTCCATCATATCTGGCTGATATGAACCCAGTGAGTTTACTTCAAATGCCATGAAACTTAAAATTTTATATCAAATTCTGGTATGAATACATTTTATCAACTAAAACAATCCAACAAATTCTTATTACACAATTCAAAGCAGCATTGTTCCTGCATATATCCCCTTAATTAAATTACAGACATTCAACAAACTTTAATTTCTAGTAATGTCAAGGAAAAAGCAGGACTTTAAACAAGGTCCTCTAGCCATGCTATGGCTCTCTATCCAGCTATGGCCAAGATAATTCTTCAAAAAGTTGAATGACACTGGTTTTACAACTAAGCAAAATGTGTGCATTGAAAATGCAAAGAGGTCCAATTAGTTGTACGGGTATCAGCTTTGAACCTATAAAACAAGGTTAAGTTAACTGACCGTGGCTGCTGTGGTGGGAAGCGATTTGGCGAATACATCCCCGTGTCGGCGTTGGCAGGCATCATAGGGTTTGGCTGAGGACCACCAGATCCCATGTTACCCTCTGGGCCCATTCCTTGCTCTGATCTGGGGAAAATCACAACAGCAAATTGTTTTTATGTTATTTTCTTTTAAACAGAGATAAAAGCTATACAAGAACTAACTGGACCTAGCAATATGGGCTCTTGTTGAGAACGGACAGTCTATAGGAACACAACTTAATTTTCAAACAAGCACTATGAGAGGGAATCTAACATTTCTGTTAATTTTTTTTTCTTTCAATATTGCTCTTTCTTGCTGTTGCTAGAATACTAAATACAACTTCCCTTAATTTGGCTTTTCTGATGTAATAGTATGCTAACTTAAAACATTTTCCAGTGGGGTTGAAAAAGACCACGCAACCTACACCTTCTCTGTCCTAGTTAAAACTAGTTATAAAAATTTTTTAAAAATCCCCTCCCAATTTTGTTTTCGTTAATTTTTGTCACTTTCTACTGCAGCTCTTCTATGCCTTTCCCAACTAAATGAATAAATCCACAAATTTATTATTCCAAAAATGTACTTGGTCTTGAGATTAATTTAGCATTTCTTCCCATTTCGGTGAATTTTTTCCAACAATTTTCTCAAGGCATGGCCAAATCTGGTGCATAAATCTTCTCCTGTCATACAACTATCCCATGTTCTGTGCTACATGGACCATTAAGATTTGTCCATAATGCAGCCTAATAATCAGGCAAAGCATACACATAGGTAAGACTACAAGCTTTGGCAAAAAAGCTTTGCTCTCTTACACTGGTCAAATAGCAAACCTCTGTCATTTCTGTCTGATGACTTCAGAAAAATTTCAACAAACTCATGAATTATTTCTTTTCATAATTTGTGATTAGCTGGCCAAAACACACTTGGGCTTGTGAGGCAGAGCACAGGATGACAGAACTTTTAACAGATTTACCAAACCCTAAATGTAAGACAAAATATCTGACCCAATTAGACCAGAGAGAAACACTGCAAAATAAAATACAGTCCATAAATAGCAAGCATTTGAAAAGAATACACGTCAGAGGAACACAAGACCTAAAAGTGAATCTCAATATGATGTAAGCATGGGTTTATTACTCTCAGGCTTCAGTGTCATTGTTGTCACCAAGAGGCCGACTCACAGAACTCTCCTCAAATTTGCAAATGTGGTTACATCTGTTGCTAGTGGTTAAAATCAGCATCGTCCCTAATTTTAAACATGCCATCTCCCCATTCCCTCGCTCTCGCTCATTCGTACCTCCTTTCAAAGCCTGGTCCATACGGATACTGCTGTCTAGGCCCCATAGGCATGTTCCCCATTGCCCCAGGTGGCCCTCTGTTAAATGGCTGCTGCTGCTGCTGTTGTTGTTGTTGTTGTTGTTGTTGTTGTTGTTGTTGTTGCTGCTGCTGCTGCTGCTGCTGCTGCTGCTGCTGCTGCGAAGGTTGCTCAGCCACCCCACTGTTAGGGCCCTGATTAGTAGGCAGAAACTGTTCCCCAACTGGAAGCACATATTCATAACTAATATAAATATACAGCACTATTTAGAAATGGGTACAGTGGAGAAAATGCATGATCAAAACTAGTAGTGGCACTACTTTTAGGATAAGTATTTTCGTTTTTCAGGTTTATGCTCGACAACCCTTCAACACTGTACCCACCTTTTCGCATGGCACCAAAGGGATCCTTGTTGGGCTCAAATGGGCCCATGCGCCCCTGCATCTCTTGCGTGTTCATGCCAGGCTGATAGGCTGAGTTGGGAGTCATGTTCCTCCTTGGGAAGGCAGGATCGCTCCCTTCAGAGAAAGGGTCCTGCAAGTTAACACTGCTCCTAGGAGAGAAGCAATTATGGGAAGGAGAGGGAATGAAGGCATAACCAGAAGAGAGACAGGAGAGAGAGAGGGAGAGATTGACAGAAAGCAGGAGAGATTAGTTCCTGTGATTGTCGGGTCTAAGTCATTTTTCAAAAATCAAGAGAAAAAAAAAATTGGTGCTGGCAATGTCTTGTAGAGACTGGACAAGACTCACCTGGCCCCAGGTGGCATTGGTGGCATCTGGGAGTGAGGCGTTGAAGCCGGGGTAGGAGGTTTTAGTTCACCCCCCTCGGCCATGGAGCTGCTGGTGGACTGGGGTGTCTGAGGTCCTTGCAGAGAGCCTGACCCAGCTGTGGAGCAGAGGGACGCTTCAGTTTGGAACAAGAGAGGGGCAGACAGATACAGTACATGGCTTTAATAAAATTGAAATACAGCAAGTTTGGTTATTCAGTTGGATATAAAAAAAAAGAAAAAAGAAAGACAAAGTTGTGTGCTGTCAGATTTTAATGACTTTTAGCTTCAACACAGAAAGATTTTGAAAAAGGTGCAAGCTTGACTCTAACCTGGGGAGGGAGGCTGGACCTTAGGAGTCTGGTTCTTCTTGCTCTCTGTGAAAATCTCAGGAGGAGGATCCTCTCCACGTTCGATCTTGCACTCAAAGGCGTAAAGACACTGGATGTACTGTTTCTTCAGGGAGCTGGCTGCACTGCTGGATGTTCCCACATTCAAGGAAGTAGCCAGCTCACGCCATTTCTTGTTCTTATTCACCTGACACACACAAACACACACACACCCATGTTGAGTATTGATGTATGAGGTTGCAAAGAAAACTAAAAGGGATATTATTAAAAAAAAACAAACATAACACACAACTACTAACTTCGGGTACTCTTAATAAAAAAAAAAAGACTTTAAAACTGTTACATCTAGTCAGAAGCTACTGCTAGGAAATACGATTCAGAATACATTAAACTAACACAAATTGGAGTTTCGGAGTGTTTACCTGACCACTTGTACATCTATCCTGCTTCAAGCAATGTTTAGACAACCTTAACCAATCAATAATCCACAGAGGCAATCAGGGCAAACAATAGAAATATTTTAAACTCATTCAGACATGCCAACTAACCCATAAACCTTCCCTCAATTTTACGTGTTGGGCTCATGCGTGAACACAAGCCGGGTCCGATAATCCGTAAAAAAGTTACATTGGCAATCTGCTGACTCTTGACCATGGTATCATTTACGGAAACATTACCTAACAATGACAATGAAAAAAAAAAAAAAGTGATCGGATTGTCATATTGAAACGCCTTTACAAGAGCAAGTGAACCAATCACAACGAATGTATCTGCAAGTTATACATGGCTGATGAAGGGAGAGATTAATTTTTAAACCAGTAAAAGTAACAGCATATTTAAAAATGTCTGTAAAATGGACTACCTCCAAATGAGAGCGCTTCTTTCAATTTGGGCAGAGGATGAAGAGTCAACTGTGTGGTACATTTATATGGAAAATCGAGAATGCCGAAATAATAAATGAATAAATAAAGAAAAGAACCACATTAGAGATGCCAGAGTTTATGGTAAAGACATCCTACATGAGCAGAGAGCAAGACAGAAGTCAGTGTCATGTCATGTGTGAATAAATGATATCTGTAAATCTTGCAGATAGACGCTGTAGGTGTGAACAGGGCAAACCAATGTTAGAGAATGTATGTTAGAAAGTGGCTTTTGAAAATATTTTAGCATGGTGGGTCATGGTCTTTCTGTGGTGAGCAGCTAAGGTGGAACATAAGGGAAATACTTGTAGAAACCCTATACTAACCTGTGTCATGCCTCCTATCTCTTTAACTGACGTATAAAGTCGGAAGAGGTCGAGGGGCTTGCGGCCTACAGCTGGCAAATTGTTCATGCCCATGGCTTTCTCTTCAATGAAGGCCAAGTAGCGGTCCACCCACATCTTCCTCTCAGGCTCCGGTCCCAGCTCATACAAACGTGTTATCTTTTCATTGGTCGTTGTGGAAGAGTTGGACTTCTGTTATAAGTAAGAGCAGTAAAGGAATAAGAATTCTGCTTTTTGTAAAGACAACAGACATTTTGCAGGCAAGACAATTGTGGAGACTCTTTAGGGCCATGATTTCAAAGACAGTAAAAAGATTTATTTTTCCACCCAAGTCAACATCTTACCTTGGATTTGGGCTCTGGTTTGGGTGTCCCGCTGCCATCTACTTTGTTATTCATCTTATTGTTCATTTCTGGACTCGGGGCCATGCCTAGACACACATAGATTTAGTTGTGTGACAGAAATAGTATATTACTGCGAATTTAACACATTGAAAAAGCATATAACTTAGTCAGTGTTGCTTGAGTATAACTAACCACTCGAGTTGTTGGCCATGTTTGGCCCCATTGGGTAAGGCGAACCACTTTGTGTATTCATCATAGCAGGCATGTTGTTCATGGGAGGGCCATAGGGGGGACCGGAGCCCATCATTCCTGAAGACATGTTGGGGTAACCTGGCATCCTGATGATGGGGATGGAAAAATACAATAATGTGGTCACAGAGTAGAACTTCATTCATCCTCAGGTGTCCAAGAAAATATTCATACAGTGAATAAGTGGAAATGGGAACAAAGGGAGGGACAGTTTGCCCAAAGACAAACAATTGTCTGTTCCAAATTTGTTTATTCATAGATATGAAAATAAACAGTATTAAGACTGAACAACGTAACAACATAACCCTGAGAAATTTCAAAACTACAGTGACCGGAGAGTGTACCCCAAGATTTCCTGTCTCCAATATGAAGCTGTGCAACTGCTAGGTCCACTTTGACTCATTCTGCCTTTCCTGCTATTCCATCCTCTCCTCTCACTGCCCTCTAAACTACAAAGATTAGCACACACTGTTATATTAACACAAACACAAGAAAAAGTAAATATATTTCATATCAATTTATAAGTGTCTGAAGCGCTGTAGTTTAGCATGAGCTTGCTTTTGTTTTGAAGTTGGGTTAGAAAAAAAAACTACGAAGTATAAACTTTCTTCCGTTATAAACTTACCTGTTATGCATGGAGTTGGTGGCAACATGCTGCATGGCTGCTGCATCTGGGGCCTTTCTGTTTAGGCCTGGGGGAGGGCACATCCCTGAGCCCACCTGAGGTGGCATGTTGCCCATGTTAGGAGGCATGTTGGGGCCCATATTGGGACCCATATTGGGACCATAGGGACGCGCCCCCATTTGACCGTGAGGCATCCTGCTAGGAGGCATGCCTGCATACGGTGGCCCCCCACTCTGACCAGCCATGGGGTTCATTGGGCCCATGCCAGGCCCGGGGTAGTTGGCGTTAGGTATATTGCCGTAGCCAGGTTGCCGAGGGTAACCTGAGAATGAAAATGGGGGGGAAAAAAGAAAGAAATACGACAATTTATTTTTAACACAAGTTGTTGGTGAGTTGTTTTTGTACTAATATATATATGTATGTATATATGTGTGTGTGTGTGTGTATATATATGCGCCCTTTCTTGAGGAACTATGAGAGGCTGAATTTTTCCCTATAGTGAGCTAGCATTGACAGCTATGCACCCTGAGCAACAAGCCTCTGTCACAGTCTCAGCTCCACTGACAGGAGGCTCTGCTACATCAGCTGACTTTCTGCTTCACAGCTATAAATAGCCACACCAGAGTCAGAGGGAGGGACCAACAATACCATGGAATTCCTAAGAGGCATAGTGAAATATTCCATAAATTTGCCTGATGGGAGGCAACTTCACAGGTAGATGTAAAATTAAGTGGAACGCATTTAAAATAAAAAAGATCAAGCAAATTGCAAAACAATATTCTAATCTATTAAAATACCACATCTATCTTGTCATATATCGCTATGGTGTATGGCTTAATGTAAACAAAAAATAGAAGTTTCTAAAATTATGAGCACTGGTGCCTTGACCACTTCTTAATAGTGTCCATTTAAAAACAAACCTTGGGGGCCATATTGTCCTCCCTGAGGGCCATAGCCACCCATAGTGTTGTTCTGCTGGTAGGGGCCCAGTGCTGGATGCATCTGTCCACCTGAGGACTGGCGTGGTGACAGTGCCGAGGCGGACTGGGGGGAGCCATAGGGGGGCATCTGGGGGTTTCTCTGCATAAACCCTGGCATTGGACAGAGGAGGAGCCACTGTTGAGTCTCTGACATTACAGGAAAAAAACTTTTAACATCTTAAGCTCTTCTCTCTCTCTCTCTCCCTGAGGTTTCTTCCTATTTTTTCTCCCTGTTAAAGGTTGGTTTGTTTTTAGGGAGTTGTTCCTTATCCAATGCGAGGGTCTAAGGACAGGATGTTGTGTTGCTGTAAAGCCCCCTGAGGCAAATTTGTAATTTGTGATATTGGGCTGTTCAAATAAAATTGACTTGACTTGAATAACACTGGCAGTGAGACTGACCAGGAAGGACTGTAACTTACCTCTGTCCTGGGCCATGGGAGACTGACTCATAGAAGGATGTAGACTCCCATCTGACTGCACACTCGATGGCCTGGGGGGCATCTGGGCCCCTAAACATGCAAAGTGTCACTGAGTTTAGTGTGAATGCATAAAAGGTACAGTACTGCTATCACAGTGAGCATCTGTGCCCATATGCCAGTGTGCATTGTGTTTATGTTACCTTATTAACAATGTTTAATTTTTGGTCATCTACCTGTTCCTGTCTTAAAATGTGACGGTATAGCTGATATCATTAGCACATGATGACTGTTTAGTGCTTGATTTAAAGATTTTGTTTTTGTCACGTAATGTAGTGTTAAAACTTTATATGGTGTTGAGTAATATATTGGAACATTTTCTCTTTCCTCTTTAATCTTGTTGCATCCTAAGATTGTATAATTTCTTAAAACTACCTAATGGAAAATCCTATTCGCATTTTATTTTTTCAACCCTTAAAATATTTGCTTAAGGAATTGTGGGTCTGACATTCTTGTGTAGGATGTGGGGTTGTTGTGAAGCGTCTAGTGTGTTGGTGTAGTGTTCTGTGCCTGTCATGTCTCACTCTCAACCTTCACCGCTGGCTAGCAGAAATGCAAACAGGAGAGCCGAGCGCTTAAGTCTCTCCCTGCCAGTACGTAGCCTCTCCAACAGCAAGCCCTATGTAGTGCCTCCTCGTGGCAACACATGGTAACTGGGTACACCTTGGACCCTGGCTGAACTACAAGGGACTCGGAGGAGGTCTGGCCTCTAGACGTGTGGTAGGCAGGTCCACCGGTGTGTAGATATTCCCTGATGCCCACAAACCAGCCCCCAGCTATGGGTTAAATAGTGCCACTGCCTAGTGGATACCTCAGGGGAGGAGTAGGCTATGGGAGTAAACCCTTACAGAAAATCAATGTCTACAGTGCTGTTGTTTTTCTTGCCCTTTTGTATCTATTTAAGTGGGAGAGTACTGCTGGCGTCGTGTGTGGCTGCCACTTCTCCCTTCCCCCTTCCCATCCACCCCTGTATGTCTGTTATGTTTATGTTGTCTTGTTTCACCCCGTTTATTGTAAAGCGACTTTGAGTGTTAGAAAAGCACTATATAAGTTTAATTTATTATTATTATTATTATTATTATTATTAATTGTGGATTATTGTGAGTATGACCATATGATGTATGTGTGTATGCGCGCACATGTGCAATTTGATGGGGTGAAAGGTGGCCGTTTGCACCACGCTGTTCTTTTGCATACTACAAGATAGAATTCTGAAAACTGAAAGGTTTATGGACTTGAAAGCAGGATGCGATATTAACCCCTGGACATTGCGGTCATTTTGTGTACCTTATCAGGCACTCTGGCAAAGAACTATACTTCTAAATGTGGAAACAAGGAAATTTACTTTGACCTACTCTATTCTAAGGAATAAGTCAGCTGAAAAAAAAAACATGTCTTGGATATCTATAACATTTTGTGTTAAGACAGACCAGGCTGCTTTGGCCCATGAACAAGAAAATAGTTATCTACCTCCCAGTTCAACAGCTTCTTACAAGATTGAGCCTTTTGCAAAATCTGGCCTGAAGAGCTGCTCTTACAGCAAAAAGACCTCAAAGGCATCAGGAATGCAGTTACTGATTCCCAAATGTAACTATACAGTGGACCATCTGCATGTTTGCGTGACTAAATCATGACCAACACCCCCATTCTCTACTGTCAAACACGACACCACCCGTCAAGCTCCTGCCACTCTCGAAGCACACACACTTTAACTTGAAGTTTCTTCAGGCTACTTTGGCCCGTGGAATTTAACAGACAAATAAGACAAGCTGAAGGAACTAAAAGAAGTTGGGCAGTTGACCTTTAGAATAATTTTTTGTTCTCTGCCAGTATTATTACAAATAAGTTATTTTTGTAAAAAAAAGTTGAAAAACACTAACTGGAATTGGGCGAAAGGGTGTCTATATTATATATTCCTCAAGTCTCCTACTGCTTCGTCATCTCATTCAATGTGTATCAGATCAGCCTACCTGGCATGTTGGCGGGCGAAAGTGGCCCTGTGCGTGGTGTGCCCGTGCTAGCAGGGGACCCTGCTGGGGAGGGCGAGGGCCCACGGATGCCTGGCAGGTGGGGGGAAGTGTGAGGAGAGAACGGTGACTGAGCCGGGTTGCTCTGCTCGCCCTGGCTGCTTGACACACCTGAAGTGCTCACACCAGGACTCAGGGCACCTTCTGTGCCCGTAGGCAGGTCATCGATGGACCCTGAGAGATCCTGAAAACACAGATGGGGGGGGGGGGGGGGCACCATGAGCAAAACGTGTAAAAAAAAACAACAAACAAAATACCAGTTTAAAGGATCAAAGATAAAACAGACGTTATAAGGTCTCAGTTGTTCTGCCTTGTGACATACAGTCAATACTCATATAATATTCCTGCAGGCAAACACAGTTTATTCCCCTTGTTTGCAGCTTTGACATAGTTCAGTTGCTACACTGGTTTTAAAATTAGCACAGTGAAATCCCTCCACTGTAGTTTATACACAAGTGCCAACACTGGACACACACACATACATACAAATACACACACACAAACTCAGAAGCTCTTGTCCTTATTTGTCTTTTCTCAGAAAAAAAAGCACATTAGTGCTGGGGTTGCCATGGTTACCAAGGTTTGTAGGATGCAAGCTGAGTCAGCGTGTAGCAGCAGCCTTGCCTTGTGATTGTAATACACATCCCTTTGAAATCAAGTTCAAATTCACACTGTGGCTTTACGCAGCAATTCTACCCAAGTTTAAGCCACATGCATGTCCTTTTAAACAACCATTTTACAAGGGGGTTATTGAGCGAAGAAATCTAACAGGAGATTGAAAGCACAACAGTTATGTGCACAAGGGCAAAACTGAAAGCTTTCACAACCCCGATGAACCTTCTGAAAATCATTATACTGAGAAGTATCTCCAAATAAAGGCCTTACAATATCTTCGCGTTTTGGGTGTGTATGATATTAGGTTGATATTGTGGCTTTGGGAAACTGCGGGTTTCCGGGAACCATGGGCTTTCAGGAATTAAAAAAAAAATTATTGAAAGAAATTTTTGAATGGTTTCGAAGGTCCTAGGGGAAAAGCAGTTAATGAGATCAAAGGACCTTGTAATATTAAGGTTAAAAAAAAAGAAAAGGGAAAAAAAATTATGAGGCTTTCCCACATCCCAGCAGTGCTACAAGAGACTGAACTGACCGGAAGGCTGGAGGGCCGGCCTTGAGTATCCTCTGAGCCAGTTTTGGGCTGAGTGGGTGGAGGGGCACTGGACTGAAAAGAGTCCTGGGATACCTCCTAAAAGACACAACGGGACATGCACTGTAGTGTATTACCAGAGACACAAGAACGTGTGAGCGCGCGCGCACACACACACACACACACACACACACACGCCGAGATAGGAAATAAAAGAGCGAAGGTGAACCTGGTCTAGGGTGGTACCTGCTGTGGTGGAGGAGGAAAACGTTGATATTGTTGTGCTTGCTGAGGCTGCTGGGGAGGGTTCTGTGGATACGCTGTGGGCTGCCCCTGCGGGTGCTGGCTGTGACCGGGTGGCTGCTGTGGGGGCTGAGCAGGCGTCTGTTGCTGCTGTGGGGGAGGCTGCTGGGGCCCCTGCGTGGACCCTGGATAGCTGGGCTGGGGCTGTGTCCCAGCTGGAGGCTGAGAACTTGACTGTTGTGAAGGCTGGCTGGGAGGCCCCTGCTGCTGGGGGTAAGGAGACTGGCTGGACTGCGGAGGCCCTTGGGACGGGCCTGGTAGCGGCCCCTGGGACTGAGCGGGCATGTGGGACTGCTGATAGGTGGGCGCACCCTGGCTGTGTGAAGCAGAAGTCTGGGGAGGGTGGGGCTGCCCCGGGTAAGGTGTCTGCCCACCTTGTTGGCCTGATGGTGGCTGGGTGTAGGGCGTCTGCTGCTGACTAGGGAGAGGAGGTTGGCCCGGCTGGCTGTAGTATGGTGCCTGGCTCTGAGGCCCGTAGCCTCCTGGTCCCTGTTGTCCATAGGATCCCATCTGAAAAGAATATACACGCTTAATACGCTACAAAACACCAGCTGGATATTAGACACAGATAAGCTACAGAACACAATGTTTTATTCAGGCATGAGAAAATAGTAAAAATCTAACAACTAAGCACAAGAGGAGCTTTCCCACCCTTAGTAGTGGCCTCCATCAAAGCTGAACAGAACTCCTCTCTCTCCTTCTCTCATCCCTTCTACAATACCATGAACATGAACACGCTTCTGCTGGTATGAAGCATATATCGTTTTCACTAATATATAGTTACTTTATACTTAAAAAGATGTATAGTTAGTATTTTGTAGTCCTAGTTACACTGTCCTTATACCACTTAAAAAGAACTTTACTCAGGGTGACACTCCCATGGTCTGCACACATTTGTGGTTACATATTTCTCAATGTTATATTCTCAAGTTTGATTATTGAATACTAGAGGTCTACCATTTCCAAACTATTTCATATTTGTAGACTTTTTTATGCATCATCTTTTCATATTCACAGAATTTTATTGACTTTATCTAACATTGCGCAAACTGTACAGAAGATTCTCATTGTCTGTTATACTGTTTTATATCGCTTCCCTATTCATACAAGCCATCTTAACTAATTTTGCGTTGAATCATATGTTACGTATGAGAAAGCCACCCAGTAAAAAGTCTTTCATGTATAAAATAACTTGTCAAATAAAAGCAGATTAAGACATGAAATGGAATAATTTACCTGTGGCCCATAGGGCAATCCTCCCATGCCTGCAGGGGTTCGTCCCTGAATTCCCATTGGATATCTCTGGGGACCTGGAGGGCCATAACCCTGACCAGGGTAACCAGGCCCCTGCTGTGGACCTGAGGGAGGCCCCTGCTGAGGCTGCTGGGTGTATGGACTGCCTGCTCCGTATGGTTGGCCTCTCATCTTCCCCATTGGGTCGATGGGACCAGTTGGCTGGGGAGTAAAAAAAAATTAACTGCATAAAATCAAGCCAACAAGCTGATTATTAAAGAAATGGAGACAATAACAAGTGATCATCAGTGTTCCAGAACCATGGCTATCCAATATCTTACCAGCCATCCAATATTTCAAAATAAAACGTACTCATATTCTTTTCAAAGTTCCTGGAATGAGGAAGTTTTTTTATACATTTCCCACAGTCATTAACCTGATTCTTTTCACCTCACTTTGCCATAGTTTTGAAAAAGTCAACAGAGCTATATATATCTACTTTCGAATGGAGGGCAGTCTGCCCAACCTTAAACATATCCCAGCTGTGCTCCTGTTTTGACTCTGATCCAAGCTTGCTTTCATTTTTTTCCCCCCAGAGAAGGCAGTTTTGGCTCTGAATGAATGACACCGCAAATGTAGGGAGTACCTCCACAACAGTGAGACCATGTGCAAGGAGTAACACAGCAATCTGAGCAGATCCAAGCACCATGCGATGTCAGGTAGACTTGCATTGACCTTAAGAGAAAACTGGGCCTCACACCCCAAATCAACCACTGCTCCAAACTCGGGACCAAGGCTGGATCCAATGATTGTATGATCTCAAAACAGTTTATCTCTAAGTGTCAAGAATTTCATAACAATGTATGCATACAATAGCATCAAAACAGAAAATTTCCCTTGAATCCACATCAACCGAACTCTCGCACTTGCGCCTGCTTGAAGATGGTTTGCGGAATGAAACTTCTCAGCTGAACAATGGCCTTTACAAATAGTATGCAAAATGCATATGTGATATTTCTGAGATCTGAGATAATGAAATGATATAAATAAGAAACAGCACATGGCTAATCTGCATAAGACAGAGAGGAAACTCCCTTGGCGGGTGAGAGATGGTGGACTGCCTTCTGATTGGCTTGGGGGGGGGGGTTCTTTGCAGTCACATAGCAAAACTTGTGTGGCATGCCAGACAGCAGCGGCACGCGCAACTGCCCTCTCACATCTCACCAGCAGAGTAAAAAAAAAAAGAAAAGAAAAAAAGAAAAAAGAAAAAGAAAAGAAAGATTTTGCCTTTGGTTAATGTGCAGAGCCCATACAAATCACAATTTATGGTATGAAACAAAAGCCTGTTTATCAATTTAGGGACCATCAAGGACAAGAGGGAGTGACACATATTTCATCAATAAAATATATAACATTGTATGGCTACTGTTTCACTGTAATAACACTGCTGCAAACCAAGAGTTCTATCACATTTTGAGGCTGTTATCAAGAGAAAATGACTGAAGCACAGCATTGCTGTCATGGGTTTCAAGAGCTGCAATTTAAGGCAATCAGGCTGCAAACTCAATGTTTTCCCTTTGCACATGGCCAATGTTTAAAAACTTTGAATACTGACTGATATGTGTGTGTGTGTGTGTATGTATGCATGTATATATACATATGTATATATACATATATATATAATGTGTGTGTTTTCAAACTTACTATTGTCAAAGAGAACTGGCAAAAATAAAACCACTCCGCCTTAATACCAGCAGATGCTTTCACTACATGATGCGTTTGCATAGGAAAACTGGATTTCAGAATAGAACTGAATGCGCCCGGCGACCTTTGACGAGTTAACGCAGCGACTTGTTATCAGCAACTGTTGCGTTACATCACATGTAATTATAAATGGCCATGAGCACCGGATGCGGAGCCAATCAGATTTCAGCTCGCATGTCAACCCAAGACCAACTGTCTCTTGGCTTTGACAGAAGGATTTTACCTCCACAATTCAAATCCCAGAGCAAAGCAATCTGCACACTGCAGTCACTCACATCGGCAGGGCCACTGTTTACAGGCGGAATGCATGCGGGGAGCGAAGCATCTTCTGGCAACAGACGCGACACATTAAAAACTAAATCTGATCCGTGTATGACTACGCGCAACCGCCTACGACGATTTTTGCAAGTGTATGCAGTATATTCAAGCCTTTAAAAAAAAAACACGGCCCTTTGCTTTTTTTAACTAAGCACGAGAAGACTGACTCGCACGCAACACAACCATCTCCGATCCCCCACAAATTAGAGGCTGTTACGAGGTTAAAAAAAAACCCAAAAAAAACCAGCCCCGAAGTAAAATACACGACCCATTTCCACCGATAGATATATAGATATATGCAGCGGTACGATCGTTTAGCTACAACGATAAGACTTTTACCACACGTCCTGCAGAATATACACGTCGAATTTCTTTCGCATGTCGGCGAGCGACCGAGGAAAAAACAAGCCGTTGCCCTACAGTGTATTTCCACCCCGTTTCAAAGTCGAGCCTTGTCGGGCTTCCTCGAACGTTCTTCGGACCATTTAAGAGCTCGCATATCCTCCCGGCAGTGCTAGCACATTGACGAAACTCCTTAAGAATAACCCCAAAGATTCATTTATTTAACGGTATGGTGAGAGGGAGAGAGAGAGAGACGGGGAAAAAAACCCAAAGACAGGCAGCCATTTTAGAGTCTTTGCTAACTACCGATAGACAATGGCTGGCCTGCAACGTTTATGAACTACCTACGGAGAGGGAAGACGCAATAGCTCGCAAAATGTCAGTGTATTCAACGAGACTTTACCTGGTTTCTACCTAGAGGCTGCCCTGCACTTCCAGGGCTCATGGGCGGCGGGTGATGGGCTCTTTGTTGCCAACCCGGATTGCTCCCTCCATACTGACCGCTACTGCCCATGTCTGTTGGTCCCTTACTAGCTCCTTCTTGACTACTATACTCGCTAGACGGGTAGTTGGGGTATCCCCGCGTAGAGCTGGGGGATGTCAGGAGCTTGTTGAGTGTTGGTGTGGATGTAGGTTGAGGATTTCCCATGTTATATCTCTGATTATTGTAAGATCCAGCCATTGCTGTGGGTCCTCCCGCTGGTTGTTGCTTAGCTGGTTGTTGTCCCCCAGCTGTCGGCGCCTGGGTATTGCGCGGGGAGTTCATGCCGTATCCCTGGCCGGGATAGGGAGTTCTGTTGGGGAATGGACTGTAATTGTTAAACTGGTGGTTAGAAAAGCCATGGTCGTGCGAGTTGGGCTGATACGGGTCCATTATGTTGCTCGACTGCACGACTGGACCTGCAGCAGCTGCCATGCCAGGGCTTTGTTGTCCGCCATGTTGATGAAAAGGGGCCCGACCGTAGTGCTGACTGTATCCGTACGAAGGTGGAGGAAAAGCGGACCCGTGATGGTGTACCATGCCGGGATGGTTATTTCCCTCCGGTCCGATGGAGTCATTCTGATTATTATTAGCCCTGGGCGGGTTCCCATTCCCGTTCTTCATCTCAGGTTCCCCTCCTCCCCCAGCATTTCCACCTTCGGCCCCGTCCTGCAGATCCCCCCGGCCCGGCGATCCGCTCTCTAATACCGATTGCTTTTTGTCCGACTGTTTTTCCACCGGCGCCGATTCTTCCTTTGGGTCTCGATCCGGCTTTTTCAGTTCGGAAGGCGGGCTAGTGTTGAGAGTGGCGGCGCTGGCGACCTGAGCGGCCATGATACCCCCCCTCTCTCTCCCTCTCTCGGCGAGTCAGTCACAATCAAAAGCTAGCATTGAATATAAATAATTGTTTATAACCATTTATCCTTGTGTCGATTCATTCCCGCCCCTTACACCGGATCTGATCCGGCGGCCATTCCCGATTCCGACTCTGCCGATGTTAGGCAAATGTTCCGGGATCCATCCGATGCGTAAAAACCGACACAAATTGTTGTGGGAGTTGTTTCACTAAGCCCGGACAGAACCCAACCAACACGAGGCTCGGCTACATACAGCCATTTTACCGAGCCGCACGGAGAGCTGCAAAACATGGACCGTATCCCTGTGTGGACTGGATTATTTTTTAACCCCCCCCTCCCACACACACACACACACACACACGCATACACGCACTGTATTCCCGCACTTGGGTCTTTTTGTGGAATATTATGTCCACATCGAGGAGTCTTAATTTTCACACAAGTCGTTTGTTTTGCACGCCCGCTCGGGAAATACGTGCATCAGACCGCTCACGAATCCTCGCGTGTGAAAGTTTAAACTGACGGTTCGGTAGATTTTGTCGGGGTTCACTGCGGGAGGAATTACTCCTCAAAAATAAATTAAAATAAAATAACGGAAATGAGTGTAACGTTACTATGCTTGCGTTTGACCGTGGCAGCTGTGAACACATAGTACGTAGGCGCCTCTGCACTGCACGCTGTAAGGGTAGGAGCAGGAGGAAGGGGGCATGACTTTGGTGGAAAGCGTTTGCTGTATTCAACTTGGGTTTGTGTTTAGTTAATCATTTCTGCCTTTTTGCCTCGCCCCATCCCCGTATACATGCTATTGTTCTCTTGTGTATAAGGACTGGTAGCAACAACAAAAAATAAACATTATATATATATATGTGTGTGTGCGTGTGTATGTATATATATATATATATATATATATATCTTGAATACAAAAGCAAAACCTGACAGACAAAAATGACGTTTTAAAAACTTCATTTGAAGCCCAGATTGCCTAGTACGGGCAAAGCAAACGGCGACATGGGTTTTTTTGGAGAACAGAAGGAAGCCTTGCAGCAAACGAGACTACCAATGTACATTCTCACTAATTCCCCCGCCTTCTCCTCTACCCACCCCCTCTCTGTCTGTCTCTCACTCCGAGCGGCAGAAACACTCCTCTTGTGAGTGTGGGGGATGGGCAGAGACACACAGCTCTCTCTCGCTCTCGCGCTCCCTCTCCCGCTCCCTCTCCCTCTCTCTCTCACTCGCACGCACAAACACACTGAACTACACTGTGCAGACCCGACCTTATCTTTTCCGAAGTAGACGTATGGACCGTTTTTTTTTTTTGCAAACTCTTCCCATTCTGGCCCTCAAATTAACGCAGATATCTTGGTCACAAAAGGGGGGTATGCATATACAAATGTTTAAATGAGCCAAGGGTGGAATGGTGGTAAGTACTCTCTGTAAGACTTTTAAAAGGCCTTTCAGATTAAAACGAGAAAAAGAAAAAAGAAGGCCTTAGGGCGCCCCGGTAGCTCACCTGGTATAGCGCGTATCAAGACTGAGTCCTTACCGCAACGGCCTGGGTTCAAATCCTGCCCAGGCCCTTTGCTGCACGTCATCCTCTGCCTTTCCCGTCTCTCTCTATCACAACCAAATAAAGCGGAAATGCCAACGAATATCTTTAAAACAATGTAAATGAGCGATACTGTTTGGAATTTGGTTTTGGATACAGGTGGGACAACACGCTGTCTTTTAGTTTCTTCTTTCTGTCTCGCTCTCTCGCACGCACGCGCGCATACGCACGCACACACACACTATCACGCTCTCTTTGATTCTCCCTCCTCCCTTTTGCCCTCTCTCTCTCTCTCTCTCTCTCACACACACACACACACACACACACACAAGCGCACATACACATACAATCACACACATCTACCTCTAGGGGGCTTAAAGGAAAATGCAGGAAGTACCAGTGAGGAGGCATACTTGATCACATGTACAAACATCGGAACACAATTTAACATTCTCCCTGACACACCCCCTTAATGCACAGACAAGATTGCGAGTCTAAGGCAGAACGTCGACTGTCTCAGTGTTGACCACGTTGCATTTACACGTATCTACAGTCATGCCCGAGCACCAATGGGTGCTCCTGAGGCGAATAACGCGTAATTTTGTCCAAATATAATAGTGCTCATATAATCGTGCATGTAATCCCGCAGTACATGTCTGTGGTAAGGACGCCTAGGCGTTTGCTTTTCACAGCATGATTACGGTGGATTTAAAAAGGGATGTCAACTTTAATCTAGATCCCCCAATAGAAAGGAACACAAAATGTAAGGGCTAATCTCTGTTCTTAAAAATAGTTTTAGTTGCTTAGAAAGACAGGGTCTTCCATCCCAGAGACCAGACACAGGGCCAGTTGTGCAGAAACACAGATTTAATGTGGCTTCCTCTCCCCGCCTGACTTAATTTTTCAGCTCCGGTTGCCAACAAAAGCCGGAGTGGAGTCCTGGGAAGAGGATTCGGAGACACATGCGCCATCTGCTGGATGGAGAGAGGGCGTGCTCGACGCCTCAAATTAAGGGAGTTATTTGCACAATTCATTACTTCCTCCACCGAAATATTGTTGGTTTTTTGGGACGTTTGCGTACCGGCTGCCCCTCACATGATAAATCATTAACACCTAATTACTATTTAGCTCAGATTTCACACCTTTGTCCAGTCACTGTAGTGAAACAGTGACCAAAGTTGGGCAGTTGTATTCAAAGTATGTCTACATTGTTTTTAAAGCTCGACAATTCTCTAGTTAAACCCGTGACCTTTATTTTTACAGATATTTAACAAAGATTTTTTGTCATTCTTTTTAAAGACATTAAACTGGGGTTTACAAAAACCTCTCTATACCATTTTGTTGACACATGTATGCCCTGCTCAGTCTCATTCAATATGTTGCTGAAATCACAGCTAGTTTTTTCATGGTTTGCGCTACAAAATTAAGGACATTGCTGCCATGCAAATTTAAGGAACGCTGCCGTTAATATTTCATATAATATTTTGGCATTGTGAGTATAAAATATGAACTCTAGGTAGGGTAGTATTTTATTGTAGGAGCCTGATTCCACCCCGTTGCACTCTTAGCTGCTTATTGTCAAATCCAATTATATTCTACCACTTGCGTATGATTTATGGAAAAGATCATACGAATACACGATTTAACTCACTTTCCAGATATTTTCACTTCTGCTTAATTACGGAACAATTAACACTGAACATTGTGCCCATTTCTAGTGACAAGTATGTATGATGGAAAGAAGAGTGTAACTCTAGAAGAGTGTACTTAGTAGCTTGCAGATCCCTGCCAGGCGTATCTGCCCTCCCTCCTCTGATGCTCGGACTTAAGTCGAAAAACCAGCTGAGGGGGTAGCACTCAACTGCCGTGTAAAACAGGTTTTGAATCACCATAACCACAAGAGGTCCTTCATCATACAGTCATAATTATGCACAAATATTATTAGTCTAAAAGGCCCAGTAGTATGAGAGATTAGCAGCAGACAGATACATGCACATAAGACTGAAAAACCAGTGTTTTCCCCCCCTGCCATTATTAGACTTTTGCACAGTGCCCAAGTCAACTGAACCGGAAATATGAAAAAAAAAATCCACCTGATAAAAACGTTTTGCCTGTCAGTCTGTGGATGCGCAGCCTCCTAGGCCGCCAATGTCTACCAATGTCTACCACTTTCCAAAAAGAAAAGGAATGCTATGCAAACATTTTGGTTTAACCCTATCCCCGTCTATATTTTCACAATATAATAAAGTTGGGTGAACGGTTTGCGATCGTGCATGCGTGACTCACATCCATGGCTGTCACGGTTTTTGGATTATCAAAAAAGTTTTTTTTTCAAGATTACTTTTTTGGCATTTCCCACTTTCATTTGACAGTGATAGTAGAGAGAATGGAAGGCAGGGGAGAGAGAGGGGATGAGATGCAACAAAGGGCCCGGGAGGGATTTGACCTAGGCTGCTGCGCGACGGATTCAGTCTTACGTGGTGCGCACGCCACCAGGTGAGCCACCGGGGTGCCCCGAGTTAGTCAAAATTCTTTTCATAACTTATGGTCATGTCGCTGGCCAATCCAGCATTGGTCGAGTGAGCAAGAGAGTGAATGAAGAGAGGGAGTGGCAGAAACGAGAACAAACGTTCTTCAAAGGTTTTAAGTCACCACAACCACGAAAGTTTCATCATACAGTCATAACTGTGCACAAAACATTTCAGGCCGATAGGTCCAGTAGTATGCGAGATTAGACATGAACAGACAAACAAACGCACACGCAAACACAAATGCAAAAAACAAACCTTTTATTTTTTAACAATATAGGTTTTTGTAAGCTAAAAAAAAAAGCACTGACTATATTCACAAGCAACATGGTGTCATTTTATATTAACCAGGTTGTGGGCCATATGAATATACTTCCTAGGGGCATCCGGGTAGCGCAGCGGTCTATTCTGTTGCCTACCAACACAGGGATCGCCATTTCGAATCCTTGTGTTACCTCCGGCTTGGTCGGGCATCCCTACTGACACTGACCGTGTCTGTGGGTGGGAAACCGGATGTAGGTATGTGTCCTGGTCGCTGCACTAGCGCCTCCTCTGGTTGGTCGGGGTGCCTGTTCAGGGGGGAGGGGGAACTGGGGGGAATAGCGTGATCCTCCCATGCACTACATCCCCCTGGCGAAACTCCTCACTGTCAGGTGAAAAGAAGCAGCTGGTGACTCCACATGTATCAGAGGAGGCATGTGGTAGTCTGCAGCCCTCCCCAGATCAGCAGAGGAGGTGGAGCAGCGACTGGGACGGCTCGGAAGAGTGGGGTAATTGGCCGGATACAACTGGGGAGAAAAAGGGGGGGTTTACTTCCTTTGAGCCGACTTGAAAATATTGGCCCTGATTAAACAATAACTTAGCTTTACAACTGTAAATCTGTCTTTTTTTTTTTAATCAAAATGTGTTGTGTTTTATCGACCATATCCATGCTCTCATCTGAGGACCATGGTAGAAAAATTGGAAGCCATGCCCTTCTGTCTTGGGTGTACTTTGTTGGCTTATTCAGTCAGGAAAAAAGGACAGCATGTGCTTTACTGTTATTTTTTTACAAGGTCTGGTGTAGCCTTTAAGGGCCCGCAGTGCCTGAATTTGGTTCCCCATCTCCTCAAAGCTTTTTGTACAAACTCTTGAGAAATTCTGGTTGATTCGGAAGAGTGTTGCCAAGAATCCTCTGGTAAAACCAAAGCTAAAAAGGCCTCTCTTATGTGCATTCATTTGAATTTTGTAATTCACAGGTCCATCACTTCCTCCTCCATGGTCTTTTCACCTGTTTCAACATACCTCTCTTGCACTCCCAGAGTCCTGCAAGGTCAAACGTTAAGAAAAAACAGATCCAGAAATCGCACAAACAAAGACAAAGTTTCAGAATTCATGCTATAACATTCGAGTTTCAGTTAATATGGTGTTGTCATTGCAAAACAGCAGGGAATTTAGAGTGTTGTTTTTACTGCGTAAGGTTTAATCTTAAAACAGTCACAATGAGTCATTGATTGGGAAAGGATATGAGTTAAACTGGAAGTCTGCCCCCACAGCAGCTGACATCATGGCCTGCAGATTCCTCTCCTCCAGGTCTCCAAAGCAGTAGCCATTGGCCTTGTCCACTGCCCGTAAGACCTGAGTCATGCTCTCTTTGTCCTGGAGTGGTAAAAGGGTGGCATGAGATAAAAAGAAACTGATGTTGGTTTAAATTCCTGCAATTTCCCATGACCCGACATAAACTTCACTAAAAATAAACAAGGACTTTATATTGCACAGAAATTATGTAATGATATTTCTAGCAACTATAAGCAGCACTTATAGTAACACAAGTAGTCCTATCATAATTCAATGATAGTCTTTTTTTTTAAATTTCCAATGTGTGTACAATAACCAGCACCATTGGGTAATCGTACCAACATAACAGTACACTGCATATATTCATATCCCCCTCCCTCCCCTCCACCCCCATAGGCCCAAGTAAACAAAACAAAATAAAAATGAAACAAAGGTATATTTAAGTATATTTTCTGAAACTGCACTACCTGAAACTTGCACTATTATACATTCAGAAAGCACACCAAGGCTGTATTAAATTGAGACAACTCAAGCTGTACTTGGTATGTTAATAGTTGTATTCAAAATGTGCTTAAATTTAGTAGTTATACTATTGATGTGTTTTTAGTTGCTTTTGCCTACCGAATTAGTACACTTTTAAAAATTTCACTAAAATACAACCTATGTTTTGTAAACATCTCAGGTGTACCCACCCTTAAGTATAATTGGATTACACTTACAGCATATTAATGATCAGGACACTATACGTGAAATGAAACACCAAATATACATTGCCAGTATACCCTCAGAAAAGCACATATGTATAGAAATATACATTGAACACACTTATTATACCAACAATATACTTTCAGTATAGAAAAATATACTTGTTTTGACATAGGTGCCTGCACACACATGAACATGTATGCATGCACACACGTATAAACACACAAAGGTTGTGTATAAGAGAACCAAAACAACAAAAATAAAATCAAAAACAGCAACAAAGCTCTGAGTAATAATAACATAATATGGCCATAATTTATGGTGTACCAATATCCATACAGGCTTAAGCCCAGAAATTGTCCAAGTCAATTTTTAATCATCTCTAGAATTTTTTTCCAGTTAAGTAAAACGGGAACCAAAGCTCTTGAAAAATATATCCACGGTTATATTTTCCGTCCATCCATCCATTATCCAAACCGCTTATCCTGTTCTCAGGGTCGTGGGGATGCTGGAGCCTATCCCAGCAGTCACTGGGTGGCAGGCGGTGAGACACCGTGGATAGGCCGCTAGGCCATCACACAGGGCCAACACACACACACACATACATATACACACACACACACACACACACACACACACACACACACACACACACACACACACACACACACATACCTAGGGGCAATTTAGTATAGCCAATTCACCTGACTTACATGTCTTTGGACCGTGGGAGGAAACCGGAGAACCCGCAGGAAATCCAAGCAGACAGGGGGAGAACATCCAACCACCACACAGAGGACAACCCGGGATCACCCCCAATGTTGGACTACCCCGGGGCTCGAACCCAGAACCTTCTTGCTGTGAGGTGACCACGCTAACCACTGCGCCACAATGCCGCCCCATAGATAATATTTTTCTAGAGTTAATGTCTAATGGTAAAAATTCTGGTATTTGGTTTAAAAGTTGGAGGAGAATAATTTTTCCAAAGCTGATGTATGCATTTCTTAGGAATGAATACTCTGCATTTTCTTTAATCTAATTGAGAATCAGGCATATAATTTAATAAATAGAGACAAGGGTTTAAATCAAATTCTATTTCCAAAACTGATTTAGCGAAGGACTGAATCAAATTCCAGAAACTTTTCAAAAGATCACATTGCCAAAACAGATGCATAAATGTTCCTTCTTTAGCTTTGCATCTAGGAAAATTTGGTGAGTTATCTTTGGACATTTTTTGCATCCTTATAGGAGATAGAATTCATGGATAAACTTAAACCTGTAGTGTGGAAGTTTTGTTTCCCCCTTCTGGCAGTGAGAATAGTACTACTCTTCTTTCAGCGCTCTCCAACAAGTAAAAGCTACATCAGTGTATATCTTCAAACCTGCCAATTCGAATTTGTGTTGGAATGTGAAGGGTTAAATGAAAGAAGCTCCTTTGCCCGCCCCCCCCTTCAGAATTTTGCTGCCTCTATGACGACTATGAAAATGCAGAGGTCCACGCAATAGTAAATTCAACGAGTAATTTCAAATGACAGTAAAATCAACCAATCATATCTTCCATCTAAATGGGTGGGTTTTGTTATTGCTAACTTTATGTCAAGTTCCACCTGCTGCGGGGAGATACAAATCACAAACTAGCGAGAGAGAGAAAAACGCCGATAAAATAGCTAGCTAGTTAGCCTGCTGTTTCATGGTGGAAGCTAAGAGTAATGTTACCGCTAGTGAGGAGGACATTGTTACGAATTTATTATCCACGCTGTTTTCAAGATTAACTTTTAATGAAAAGTTGGAGTTACTTGGCAAAGAAAGACCTACACGAGAGCTTAATTTGGTAAATTATTGTAAACTACTAATAAGACACGTTAGTCCCTAACTAGCGGATCTGACCCTTTAGCCGAGCGGTTAGTGATGTCGCCTTGTGGTGCAGTACACCCCGCATCGAATCCCGCCCCGGGCAAAAAAATAACCGCTTACATTATTTAAAATCTAATAGGCTGCCATGCCAACTGATTGTATTCTGGCCGCTGCTGCCACTGTTTGGTATACATATTGTAATGATCACGGACGGATTGACTTGCTAGCCTTTGGCTAACGGGTTGGACCCTTTAGTCGACCGGTTAACGTAATCGCCCGTGGAGCGGGAGACCCGGATTCGCGTACCAGCTGCGGTGGTCCCCGGCTGCCCCCCGAATTCGCTACATTGGTGTCAGAAGTGGGATAACGTGACCGTGAGGCCATCGGGGAAGTGCATGCGATTGATAGGAGAATAGATGGAAATATCGGTTTCTCAATACAATCCTTCCAGGCTTAAATTGAGTTGAAAACAGTGAAACACTGATCCGTGTATTTTATCTTATTGAAGTGTTTAATAAATATGAGAGCCCAAAGGCAAGGGATTGAAAAACCTGGCTTCCATCTGGACCCATAATATCTACAATAACCATGATACTAATTGGGCTGACCAAAAGTAATACTGGAGATTGGGGAGACCAAGACCCCTCACGGGCTCTGGTTTCATGAGGTTCAATAAACTAATCCTTGGCTTTTTAATTCATCGGATACATTTTTAAATATATTTGTTCAGAGATTTAAAAAATGCCGCAGATAAATAACATGGTAACAACTGAAAAAGGAAATTAAATCTTTGGAGAACACTCATTCTTATAACATTTATTCTTCCCAACACAGACAATGGTAGAGTGGACCATTCACACAAATCCATTTTGATCTTATCTATGGGGGGGGGGTATAGTTTTCTTTGAACAGATTATCTAAATGCGTTATAATATTTATTCCCAAGCATTTCAAACCCTCTGGTGTCCAGTTAAAAGGACAAGACTTATAAAATTTTCCTGCCTGTGTCATATGTAAGAGACAAGCATTGGCTTCGTTATCATTTATCTTATATCCTGAGTATCTTCCAAATTGTTCTATTCTACTATATAAAAATAATATTGAGTTTTCTGGATCTTTTATACATGGTTTCCGCCAGTGTATTGCAAGCCCAGTGGCCCGCCAGACCTAAATTTATTCCCCGTTGGGCCTAAATATCTGGGATTTTTTTAATAAATTCTTAAGATTTTTTTTACACTACAGTTACAGTGGGGCGGCTCGGTTGGAATCATAGCTATAATGTTGGAGAGCTCACCATGCACTAGAGGAAAACAGCAGGTTTGAAATCAGTATTCTTTACCCTCATTGTGTATAGAGAGATGTTCAACACTTGACACTTCCAATTATCACAAGCTAACAGCACTAAGTGTCGATTTTTCCCTCTCTTGGTTGATCTAGCACAGTAGCCAATCAGGACTTGAATACAAATTTTTTGTAAAGTACAAAAACTGATATGTTTTATCTTAATTTATTTTGTTGTTGTTGAAATGTGCCCAGTATTCCAAGGCTGTAAGAATCAGTAGCCAAGCAGCACTTTTTTCAATTTTTGGTGGAGTGCAAAAACTTTGATATTATCCATCCATTATCCGAACCGCTTATCTTACTCTCAGGGATGCTGGAGCCTATCCCAGCATTCATTGGGAGGGAGGCAGGTGGGAGACACCCTGGGCAGGCCACCAGGCCATCACAAAGCCCCCCCCCACACACACACACACACACACACACACACACACACACACACACACACACACACACACACACACACTCATACCTAGTGGCAATTTAGTATCGCCAATTCACCTGACCTACATGTCTTTGGACTGTGGGAGGAAACCGGAGCACCCAAAGGAAACCCATGCAGACACAGGGAGAACATTCGAACTCCACACATAGGATGATCCGGGATGACCCCCAAGGTTGGCCAACCCCGGGGCTCGAACCCAGAACCTTCTTGCTGTGAGGCGACCGCGCTAACCACTGTGCCATCATGCCGTCTTTGATAGTATTTAGTTTAATTTAATTTCTTGTACTGCTGTTGAAAAGACAGTATTCAAAGACTGAACATTTTCATATTCTTTGTAATACTCTGCTATAGTTGTTGATTTTTCAAAATGTGTTGAGTAAATGACTAACGTATAACAACACATTATGTAGTCATGTTTTTGATTTTCCATTCAGCTTTTAGCACTGACTGAATGTAGGGCCCTCTAGAATCTGTGTTATAGCTTTTTTAAATTATCAATGCTGTGATTCTGTCCATGATTCTGTAATCACAGAAACTACAGGGCCCTATTAATGCTGCCATCAGTCACTGGCCATGCCGGGCCCCCGTCAATAAAGACACTTGCCACCGGGCCTAACAACTTTTCTGGGGGACACCTTGGTTATATATAGAATTATGTCATCTGTGTATAGAGATATTTTGTGTACTGTATGTATTGTCTCACACACATGATTCCGATGTCAAAGAGAGTTGAATCAGTTCATCTGGACACAATGTTTATTGACAGATGTGTTTCATCACTCATGTAAGTAGCCTCTTCAGTCTAAACTGACTGCAGGTATCCCCACCCTTATATACAGTTGCATAACGACTGAAACCAACGATCAGTTTCATATGAAAATATGTGCATGACCATTAACTACAGTTACAATGGGAATGTTGCCAATCACAGCATTGTAAGATGGCAACAGATGTACTCTTACGCGCTCCCCCCTCGGTTCAGGGATGGTTGTTCCTTCTTCATATAGATGGCTTCTTTGACTCCCCATTCAAAGTAGCGTTCCTCCCTATCAAGGATGTCCATATCCTCATCCTTGAAAGAGTGGCCACTGGCCTGTAGATGGGTGTAGACTGCGGAGGCCTGGCCTGATGTGTTAGCTCTCCTGTGTTGTATCATCCTCTTGGCCAGCGTCGTTTAGTTTCCCCAATGTACAAGTCACAGCAATCCTTCTGGCACGTAACAGCATACACTATATTGCTCTGTTTGTGCCGGGGGACCCGATCCTTGGGGTGAACCAATTTCTGGTGCAGTGTGTTTTGGGGTTTGAAAGAAACTGAGACAGTGTTTGGAAAATACGCGTCTCAACTTTTCAGACACTCCCGCCACATACAGAATCACTGCTGGTTTACGCGTAGGCAGCTGTTCTCTCTTTGATCGGCTGGTGCACTTTTTGGGCACCTTCCTGGCTTTAACAAATGCCCAGTTAGGATAACCACACTTAACCAGGGCCTGTTTAATGTGGGATTTCTCCCCTTCCTGGGCCACTGTGTTGGTGGGGACACTGTCAGCTCGGTGGTAGTGTCCTGATGACTCCTAGTTTGTGCTCCAGTGGATGATGACAGTCAAACCTTAAGTACTGATCAGTATGTGTTGGTTTACGGGAAGCATCAACAATCAAATGTCCCCCATCACCAATTGCAATTTCACAGTCTAAGAAGGGTGTAGCCTGTCATTTTTCACATTCTCCTTGGTGAGGTTGTCCACAGAGTTGATGTGGTCGGTGAAGTGTGGTACGCCCTGAGATTTAATTTTAACCCAGGTGTCATCCACAAATCTGAACCAATGGCTAGGTGGTGGGTGTCCCTGGATAGGACATCAGAGCCTTCCTTTTCCACTAACCTCCATATACAAGTTGGCCACTATAGGTGAGACTGGGGAATCCATAGCACACATATGCCTCTGCCTAAAGTACTGCCTCCTCTATGTGAAGTACATGGCCTGAATACACAGCTTCAGGAGCAAACACACTTGGTCAGTGTTAAGGGTGGTCCTATTGCTAAGGGTGGGGTCATTTTTTAATTTCATATGGACTACCGCCACTGCTTCATCAACAGGAACACACATGAAGAGAGATTTACCATCATAAGAGACCATTGTTTCATCCCGTTCCATAATGTCCCTCACCTTATCCACAAAATCCATAGTGTTGTGAATGTGATGTTCATTACCGCCAACCAATGGTTTAAGAACAGATGCAAGAAACTTAAGAGATGTTATAGGTCATTGAGTTAATCATGCAAACAATAGGCCATAATTCTCTGTGAATAGTACACATAACCACTGTAACTCTAGTTAATGGTCACGCCCATATTTGCACATGAATTTGCATATGAAACTGATTGTTGGTTTCGGTCCTTAAGCAACTGTATTGTTTATAAGAGTGGGGATACCTGCAGTCAGTTTAGACCAAAGAGGTCACTTGGGTGAGTGATGAAACACATCTGTCAATAAACGTTTTATCCAGATGAACTGATTCAACTCTCTTGGATTTTCTTAGCCGGATTACTGAGCATGCACGAATACATGATTCCAATTGTTCCGATCACCCATGCAAAAAGCAAAGGTGACAATGGACACCCTTATCTCATCCCTCTGGTTGATAAGAAGTCAGAGGAACTACTGTTAGTGATAACTGTTGGTTTAGGACCTTTGTATATTGATTTGATCAATTCGGTGAATTTAGAGCCCACATTAAATCTATGTAAAACACAGAAAAGAAAACTGAATTCAACCCCGTCAAAAGCCTTTTCTGCATCTAAACAGTGAAGCAGAGCAGGTCTCCAGCAGATGTCCAAATAGTTTACTACATTCAAGAGTCTTCTTATATTGTCAACAAAATATCTCCCTTTTATAAAGCCTGACTGGTCCAGATTAATTGATTTAGGCTAAATAAATTCAAGTCTTTCTGCTAATAACTCAGTAATGATCTTATAATCGTGGTCAAGGAGACTTATCGGGCTAAATGAGGAACAATTTAAAGGGTCCTTGCCACTTTTGTGTAACACACTAATATGTGGCTTTTCATAGATGGATGGAGTATTCTACTCTAATAAAACATTATTCATCAATGAGATAAAATAGGGTGAAGGTCAGTCCACAGTTCTTCATAAAATTTGACCAGAAAGCCATCTGGCCTTGGGGCTTCATTTGGAGGCACTGAATTAACCAGAATTAAACAGTAGCCAGAACTTGTGTGTAACCTAGGTAAACAAAAGTCCTTTAAAAGGGTTACAGTCAATAAGAGCAATATAAGTTAATAAATAACTAAATAAGTTTATGGTTTCATCTTAAATGTTGTTAGAAATGTCCATAAGGTTAAAAACAATGGTACTAAAATAGTTGTACAAAAATTTAAGTTTAATTTGTTTAATTTAAAATTTAAATTTAAGTTGTGGTGGCACGGTGGCGCAGTGGTTAGCGCAGTCACCTCACAGCAAGAAGGACCTGGGTTCAAGCCCCGGGCGTGGTCAAACCTTCGGTGTCGTCCTGGGTCAGCCTCTGTGGAGTTTGCATGTTCGCTCCATGTCTGCATGGGTTTCCTCCGGATGCTCCGGTTTCCTCCCACAGTCCAAAGACACGTAGGTCAGGTGAATCAGCTGTACTAAATTGTCATATGTGTGTGTGTGTGAACTAAATCGATAAAAGCATGTATTTTGGTTGTAAAACTCCACTCAGGTATTTCAGTTAAACTAATTATCAGAAGAAAGACTAACTTATTTTTATGTATACTGTACTGTTACACAACAGGCCAATTTTGTTGGGGTTGAAGAATTTGTTTGGCGTTGCATCCCCGCGCTGTGGAAACAAGATGGCAAGCCACCCAAAGGAGGGATAAGCTGGATAGACATCATCTTCTGTGAACAGTACCTACCCTCCTACTACAGATAAGGACATTGCTCCGTTTCATCGGAAAGGTGGTAGGACTGAGACATTATTTTCCGGAGATTGCTGCAAACCGCAGTGGGTGCTTATGGACAGCTCAAGAGTCTTAAACAAGGGACTATTGCGTTGATTTGTGAAATCTGAAGTTATTGGTTATGCACTGGATGGTGAAATTTTGAGTTTGTATTTAAGATTTAAGTTGTGCTTAATTTTATTTATTTTAGTTTTGAGGTATACTGGTAATACAGATGACTGTGTTACTGTGTATTTATAATATATAATTTAATATATAATTTACATATAATTTATAATATTGTAAATATTTATGTTTTCTGGTTAAGGTAAACAAACAAAAGGTTGAACCTAGGAGAACTAACTAGGATTAAAAGCTTAAAATATCTTAGAGGGATAAAGTACAATAGAATGAGAAAATAAACAGTTAACTCAAAGAAAATAAAGAGAAATAGAAGCAAAAACCTAAAATAGGAACTTGAAGGACCCTTAAATCAAAGCATTATCTTTTGAACTAAATAGGTTTAAGTCAAACTAAACTGAGAAACTAAAGAGTATAACACATATTTTCCTACGAAACTGGAGAATTTTGTGAGCTGAGTGATTTGAACGTCCATGTTTCTATGTAAGTCTATGTTGTGGTACCACTTAATCTAATGTTTGTGTCTACAACTACGAACCTCTCTATATAAAGCCAACATTTAAACTTATTTCTAGGTCTGTGGTCTATCATTGCCATTGTTTTAATTCATCTACTGCTCCTCTGAAACTAGTCTCTGATCCTAGATATCTGTTTACCCTCAAAGGTGCTACATCTGCTTTTGTAAATGGTGAATTAAGGTGTAATTCAGATAATTTAGGTAAACCGATGCTTTGGAGGTAGTTATCCAGTTCATCTTGTGAATTGTTACTGTGGGATTTATAGAGTTCATTATAAAACTCATAAAAAGCCTGGTTAATCTCTTCTGGGTTATATTGTTGCCTTTGAAGCAAATTGCTGTAATAACCCTTTCTGCTTGCTCCTTCTTTAATTGATGGCCAAGTAATTAATTGGATTATTACCAAATTCATAATGCTTTTGTCTGACATGGTTTTGTGATTCATTTGAAATGTTGAGATTTAGTTTAGCTCTGGCTATAGTTAATTGTCTCCAATTATCTTCTGTGGATGTGGTCTTATGACATGCTGCTCTTCTTTGTACTTCTCTCTCAAGTGCTTGTCTTTGCGTCAGTTTTTCATGTTTTTTTTAAATGATATAAATTAAATAATGACTCCTCTCAAAGTGGCTTTTGCAGCTCTCAGATAATATTGGGCTCTCTGATGGGATCATTGTTTTCTTTTATATAATTTGTAATCCATACTTGCATTTTAGATTTAAATTCTTTATCTTTAAGTAAGGAGGTATCAAATTTCCATTGCTTTGAGATAAAGATTTCCTTATCCAAGTGAATAGTTAAATGAATTCTAGCATGATCTGAAAGTATAATTGGCTTAATTCCACAATCTTTCATCATGTGCAGATATTTTGAGTGGATAAAAAAAAGAATCTATTCAAGAATATGAATTATGAACATTTGAACAAAAATTATAGTCTTTGACACCCTGGTTTAATTCATGCCAAACATCAGTTGGACCACATTCTGTGCATCCCCCCATGAACAACCTTTGAAGATTTAGAGCTGTGGCCCTTAGTCTGATTCAGTGTTATTCTGGGTGCATTTTGACTAAGATAAAACGTGAGCTCTAGTTCCCCATTGCTTTTGTCCATCCCATAGTATGGCCTCAAGTCTCAGCTCTTGCAGCTGTATTAATGTTTGTTATATCAACTACCAAAGCGTACCATAGCCTCTGTCAGCTGCTAAATTACAATGGCAGCAAAAATAAAGTTATGACTGTCATGGCTGTTTGTTTCATGTTTTGGTTCTAAGGCTCAACGGTTCCCCATTACCTGATTAGCTTGCCATGTCTGTTCCTGCCCCTGCTTTGCTCACCTGTCCCCCATTCCCTGATTGGCTTGCCATTTCAGTTCCTGCCTCTGCTTTGCTCACCTGTCCCTCATTCCCTGATTGGCTTGCCATTTCGGTTGCTGCCCCTGCTTTGCTCTCCTGTTCTCCATTCCCTTATTTGGCTTGCCGTTTCGGTTCCTGCCCTGCCTTGCTCATCTGTTCCCCATTTCCCTGATTGGCTCCCCAGCAGTATATATTCCCCCTGGATTATAGAAAAATGTTTCTGTTGTTAACTCATGTTAGCCTGGTGCTTCATGCCTTCTGTGGTTTTTGTACCTGTCGCTTCAATCTGTAAGTACCTTGGCTCAACAAAGCCTTGCTTTATCTCAGCCTGTCTCCATGGTCTGCATTTGGGTCCTGTTCCTGCACCCCCCCCCCCCCCCCCCGTGACAGCATAACCTGACCAAAAATGGACCCAGCAGATCTGCTCAGTCTGCCATATACTTGGGAGAATTTCAGTGTGTTGAAGGACACTTTCCTCAGAGAAGAGCCAGTCTTTAAGCTCCTCACTACCATCTGGAGGAGGGACCCGGAGTATGCCCTGGCTTTTTTTTCTGGTGGAAACCCACATTAACCCTGTTCCTGAACCTGTCCCTCACAAGCCTGTCATTTCGGCCTCCTATGTTTTCAGAGTCTCAGCTTCCAGAGTATCAGCTGCTCAGCATCCCAGAGTCTCCGCCACCCAGCACTGCAGCATCTCCACTGCCCAGCACCACGCTACGGAAACCCTTCCTGTTCCAGAGTGGCCGGCCTGTCCCTGCCAACGCCCAGTCTGTTCCCGCTCCTGAGCAATTGGCTGTCTCTGCTGATCCTCTTCTCCAGCCGTCGGCCGCCCTTGCCGACGACCAGGCTGTTCCCAAGCCGTCAGCTGCCTTTGCCGACAACCAGTCTGTTCTAGCCTTTGCTGATGCTTGGCCTGATCTCGATCCACCACCTGTCTTTGGGCTTTTGAGGTTGCTTGGTTCCAGCTCTCAGCTTCCCATGTCTCCAGCAGTCCCACTTCCTGTGGCTCCACCAGCACCCTGAGCGGCTGTCTTGTCCACATCATTGGCCTCTGGGTCATCAGCTGGAGCTGCTCCGCCCTTCAGTCCTGCTTCCTGATCACCCTCCAGATAGGTTGCATCTGTCGGTCCAGCCCTCGGGCCACCTGCCTGAGATCCCTGGCCCCTTTCACCTGCTCTCAGACCACTTGGTGCTCCTGGTCCGTTCTTTTGGGACATCCAGAATCGGTCCCTTGAGTGGGGGGGGGTCATGGTTGTTTGTTTCCAAGGCTCACCTGTTCCCCATTACTTGGCTTGCCATTTCGGTTCCTGCCCATGCCTTGCTCACCTGTTCCCCATTTCACTGATTGGCTCCCCAGCTGTGTGTGTGTGTATCTATTGATATATATATATACACACGCATTCCCCCTGGCTCATGATCAGATTATAGACATATTTCTGTTGTTAGCCTGGTGCTTCATGCCTTCAGTGGTTTTTGTACCTGTTGCTTCAGTCTGTAAGTACCTTAGTTCATTAAAGCCTTGCTTTATCCCAGCCTGTCTCTGTTGTCTGCATTTGGGTCCTGTGCCCCCTGTGATGAGTGGCTGGGAATTCAAAGATTAAAAAAAAAAGTGTCCATGTGTGCCACCCCCCCCCCCACCTTCATTTTAAAAAATTAATGATCTATGATCTACTTGAGCATGAAGATGGAGGATGGGTTGTGTTATTCAGCCATTCTTCGAAGGGAGCCATTTTGGACCCAGTAAATTAATGTGGGAGCAATAGTGTCTGGGTGAGTTCTATGAATGGTTGTGATGTGTAACCCACATCCCATTCTAAAACAGATCAAACGAATTATGCCCTCTTGGAAGACTGGTCAGCCTACATTGCCAATCAGTCTGGGGAGCATCACCATTTTCTTTCTTATTCTAAAATACTTTTCAGTGAAATGGTTGTATTCAGTCAATATATTTTTAATAAATCAATCTTATAGTGCTTTTCTAACAATCAAAGTCGCTTTACAATAAACTGGGTGAAACAAGACAACCGTCAAACATACAGAGGTGGATGGGAAGGGGGTGCTACGAGAGGGAGAAGCGGTAGCCAAACATGACACCAGCAGTACTCTGACTTAAACAGATGCAAAAGAGCAAGGAAAAACAAAAAATGGCACTGTGGACGTTGATTTTCTGTAGGGGTTTACGCCTGTAGCCTATTCTTCTCCCGAGGTAACCACTAGGCAGGGGCACTATTTTACCCATAGCTGGGGGGCTGGTTCATGGGCATCAAGACCTATCCACACGCAGGTGGGCCTGAGTACCGCAGGTCTATAGGCCAGACCTCCAAGTCCTTTGTAGTTCGGCCAGGGTCCAAAGTGTACCCGGTTACCGTGTGTCGCCATGAGGAGGCCCTAAATAGGGCTTGCTGTTGGAGAGGCTATGTACTGGCAGGAAGAGATTTGCACGCTTGGCTCTCCTGTTCGCATTTCTGATAGACAGCAGTGAAGGTTGAGAGTGAGACGTGACAGGCACAGAACACCACCAACATACTAGACGCTTCACAACAACCCGACTTCTTACAGAAGAATATCAGAAGTAAACAATACCGTTATATGCTTCATATCTCCTTGTTATGGAGACTTGCATTAGTTTTGCCATTCTTTTAGATCATGTACTCAATAACAGCACCTATGGGGTTTCATTTCTTCGATAAAGAGGTACTTAGGAAAAGCCAGACAGGCTAATTTAGGAATATGATTTTGATTTAACCTAGAATGGACTTAAGATTTGATGATCGCTAAGGTGGAACCAATTCTAGAGTGAATGACAGTTGTACTGTGGTCCAGCAATGCAGTACAGAGCTGTGCAATCTTCTGAAGAACAGAAGATTGCTCAATGTCAAGATTTCTTTTCAGTGATTGTGGCTGAAATAGTCTGTACATAAAATTACAAGGTAGGGCTGCACAATTATGGCCAAAATGATAATCACGATTATTTTGATCAATATTGAAATCACAATTATTTATCACGGTTATTCATTGATTTTAGGGATAAAATATATTTTCTTTTAAAATAATTCTGTGTGGTCTTGTGGGGAAAATGACGTTTGCAAGCATCGACTATTCATTTTAAAATTACCGTCGACGTAATGGAATTGTCAGGCTCAAGTACAGCTCAGTTGTTCTACTTGACCATAGGTCAGTGGTAGTCGCAAAGTACTCGACAGCTGTGACATCCCTCTCTATTTACCCTCGATGTGTTGCATACAGCGCAGGTAAGGCCACTTTGGAAAAATAAATGCATGAGGGGATCACACATCTTTTGTCCAGAGTGTTGACCGTTCTCCTGAAGCCTTCATTGTTCAGTGTTTATTGGACACACATCTTTGGCCAAATGGAATGTGACTGCATTGGTTATTTCAGTCTGTCTTTGGGAGCTGGGTGGATACAGTGATGCACTGCACAGGGTTGCCATTATGGATGTCTGAGTTGACGTTGGACAGGGATGGGGATTCAGTGAGCTAACATTAGCAACGTTATTCTTCTTGGCCTTCATGCGTTCATCGTACTGCAGTTTGTGGTCATTTTCAGATGATTGAAAAGCTTAGTTGTGTTGCTTTGTAGCGCGCACACAATTCTACGGCACTCTTTGCATATGACTTGTTCTTGGTTGACGTCACTTGCTCTAAATCCAAATTATTTCCAAACAAGGGATGATGATCCATTTCGAGGGACTAACTCTTCGCCTTCTGCTCCAGACATTTGATATTCGTTTCACCCTTATTCATCTACTCTGGACTGCAGCCGCAACCAGAAAATGTTTGCACAGGCTGCCGCTGCAGGGTTGGCACTTAGAGTGAACAGCTGTGATTGGTCAGGCAGTTAGTTCAGGAAGCGCTTGATTTGATATACAAGGGAGCATTCCTTGAGTGGAGCACGCATTTTAAACATCAATATCGCAGTCAATCATGTTCATTTAACTGTGGGAAGCCAAAATTGTGATCGCGATTAATATTCGATTAATTGTGCAGTCCTATTACAAGGTGCTGCAAATAAAAATCCAGCACTCTGCTCTTGAAGTTTTGGATTTTAATTTGTTTTTTTAACTTATCCTCCCGACTTTGGCTTTACAAACATTTTATAACTCTGGCTTGGGGTCCTACGAGTGTCCACTGCAGACAAGAGAAGCTGGTTGGGTTACTTAAGACTACATTTATTTGAATGGTAAATTGGTGTGCTAAATGTACAGGTCTTAATTTTTCAAAATATTAGCTGTGACTCACAAAAACATCTCATTGCAAATGGTGATCTATGGCATAAAACAGAATTAGTTTGGAGACACAAAAACTTGTCAGCTCTCAATCCATTCAGTAAGGAACAGGGGGTACGGCTATTGAAGTAAGCTGAGAGAGACAAACTCAAAATTGAAGTTAAAACTAAAATGGCTACGTACTACATTAATGTGCCTCTTTTATGGATCACATTTCATTGGAAGACTAAATTTAAGTTATCAAAGATCAAAAATCACGGGATACAATGGTTATTGGGCAACAGAGGTTAGTTTACCATTTCAGCTTTTTCCTGCATCAACAGCACACACAAAAGGTCAAGACCTTTTATTGCACCAAAATAGTTTAAGTTTAACGGTATTGGTGTGATAGGTCATATTTAATCTTCATCATTCCAGTGATCCATTAATATACAATACTTAATAGCGACAATCCCAAGATGCAATCGGATCCTTTTGGATAAGACAACAGCTAGGGTTTTTTTTTTTTTTACTGTGTGGGGAAGATGCTAACAAAACAGCACTGTTGTTTCAATAGGATTTGTGCTCAAACCCTATTTGAATAACTGGTGATCTTCAGGATTGTAGCATGAATGTATCAATATTTTTTTTTGCATTGAATAATGGAAAATCGGTCGGCATATATCAAAAACACAGTCCTACCTGCACATTTAGAGGAACAAATGAGACAAGGCTGTAATCTTGAATGACCTCAGCCAATTTCTCATTAAGTTGGTGGAATTTCTTGAAGAAGGGGTCTGCAGCTAGGTGATCCAGAAGATAAGTCAGGTCCATCACCTCCGTGTAAAAGTCCAGATTGAAGGCTGTGCCAGAATAGAGAAAAAAAAAATTCCCCCGATCAACAAATTATCCCGATGACACGGGTGATAAACATCACATCCTTACTGTTTTCCAAAACAGGTTGCCAAATTACTGCATGGGTCTTAAAAATAGGTATAGGATGAATGAACTTCCTCAATGAACACTCTCATTCTTCATTTAAAAAAATCTGTTTTCTCCTGGATCTACCCAACAATCCTCATCTCACCCAGTTTGCCATACTGCTCAATCAGGTCCATCTTGGAGAGGACATTGATATGAGGAAGCTCCACATGCAGCATTGTGGACAGGGATGTGCACAGCACTGAGATAAACTTGGCTGGGTCTGCACAGTAATGTGAATCCACAAGGTGCACTGCAGCCAGCTACAACAAAAGAGAGAGAGAAAGTGAAGGAGAAGAGTACAAGAACAGCCAAGCTGTATTTCATTTACTCCAACACACCAATATGATTGTGAAGCACACTTAATGAAGAAACAGACAACAAAACAATTCTGATATCTGAAAATTAAGGTTAACAAAATGTCATTAGGCCAGGGGCACCGGCAGGGATTTTGAGGCCATGAAAAGATATCACACTGACGAATAAAAAGTTTGTAGCCTTGGGGGCCCTTGAAATGGTCTTAACTTTCCACCCCCATACAGCACCATTGCTTTGGAGCATACGAATCACTTCAGCAAGAACAGTTTGCTGTGACTTTTTAAAAAAAAAAATATTGGTTATTGTTTTCAGTTTAACATGAACAGCCCACATTCACTTCGATCTCCGAGGAAGCTCACCCTGAAATTCCACTTGTCCAACTGCGAGAAGATGTTTTTGACAGAACTCTGGTGAGTGTAGAGCTCCACCTGTCCAGGGCAGTCGAACAGGAAGTAACAGTCACTGTGCTGCTTCATCTTACTCTCCAACCAGTGCAGATTTGCCTCCAAGTATTCCATACAATACAGGAGGCCGCCGTTTGGCCCCAGCTTCAAGCCCTCCATCACGTCATCGAGGGTGACCAGCTCTGATATGTTCACGGCACAGGGATATGGCAGGCCCTCGTTGGCGGGGTCCATGTTCACTACGACCACTTTGCGTCCCAGGTGAGACATGAACTCCTGCATTCCCTGGCAATATGTGGTTTTACCGGACCCGGGGGGTCCTATGACCACCTGTCCGAAACGTAGGGGCCGGCATCCCGCCGCCTGGCCGGACATAGTGCACGCTGCCTGGTTCACTCACAGAGAAGGCAAAAGCTTGATGTTCAAAAGGGCTAACAAGGATGCCTTTATATCTGCTGGTGTCTCTTAAAAAAAAAACCTCCAAGAGACGGCAGCAAAGCACTGCCGTTGCTTTCTAACAGTCAGGTCAACATGACAGCCGATGCAGAAAGAAACTGGGTAGTTCTGTTTTAATGGCGCAACCTCGTTAACTTACCTTGCTAACCACTTTAAGCGCGGTTTGTTAAACTGGTGAGTTACGCTATGTTATTTTAAAGACGATAAATAAACGCTACGTCGTGTCTGTTTTATTGCTACGCACTATTAATAAAATCAAACCTACAAAGTTAACTATCAGAATACACCCGAGAGCCGGCTGCCGCCGTCACAACTAAACACGACTATAAACACAACTACATGGATCATATTCGTTGGAAACTGCTTCCGGGTTGTTTCTAGCGCGTGTCAAAATAAAAGGGGTCCGTGACAGGCTGCCGTACCATTGGCGCTGTTGGCCGACTGCATTCATGCGTTTTTGTTGTGCGTTGTGCTTTTTAAGTGCATCGGCCAAGTGTAACAGGTGAGTTGATATAAAAGATGGCGATGTCACCTGTGAACACAGAACGCTGTTTGTTATTAGCTTTCCGATGTTTTCTCACTGCTGATCTCCACATCTTTTGACAATGTGGACTACTTGCGCTGATTTTTGTAGCCCCAGAACTGGAACATAAAAATAATCATAACGCCAAGTTTTACCTTTAAAATTATGTTGATTTTTTTTTATTTTGTTAATAGCTACATTTTTCTTAAATTTCGGGCCGATGCCTATTGACCAATGCAACAACTCACATTCTTGGTAATGTAGAAATTGACTTGATAAATAAAAACTGAATATGATAAGAAATAGATCAACACGAGTGGGAAATAATTTTGACAAAAAACATTTTATTAGAAAACCGACTATATCAAAAAACAAAAACAAAAATCATCTTCGTGGTCCAATGCTTCCCCCTGGCTGCCAGCCTCTGTACTTCATACTGGTGTTTGGTTGACGTCTCAATAAGGTATCACCTTTATCGATGTCTTTGGGCTTATCATATACTGTGGTGATATGAAAATCTGTTCTTGGCTTTTTTACAGCATATGAACTCAGCTTTTCTCCATGATACCTGCACGAAAGAGAGATGCACAATAGCAACCAACACATTATGAAATAACAATGTTCTGTGACTTACATACAAAAAAAATACCAGTGTTGAGTTTTGCTTTCACTTACCCAAAGCCTCTTTTGCAGTTGGGATGCTGTCCCTCATTCTCAAGGGCTTCAGGGATCCCAAGCTGGCTGTTCCCCAGCCCTTCACCATCCTTCCAGCCCTGTTTCTCCATGACACGGCGGCCTATGCCCTAACCCAGGCAAATTTATCATAAAAACACTTATCAGCTGGTAAAGGCTACGATTTCCAAAAGTAATAGTGATTTTTTCAAATTATTTGTCATGAGGTGCCCTACCTTTGTAAACTTTTCAAAGCTGCCAATGGGCGGATTGTGCCCTGATATATTTTCAAGGCCATCCCTCAGCCTCTTTTCATACCGCATGCGGACATAGTCACGGGAGTCCATGTCACCTCCATCTGTGTGTGGTGGAGGATGAGATCTGATTAGAAGAAAAGCTTGTTCCACAATAACAATTCTTTCATGCAATAATTCTTTGGGTCTTTTGGTTAATCAAAGTAAACAAAGTTTTAAAAAAAAAGACTGCACTTGAGTTACCTTTGTCATAGTATATGCTCATATCAACATCCCAATCATCTGCTGTCTGCTCATCAAAATCTACAGAAAGAGGGGTAGAAACAGGCCTAATTAACTTATATAGCAAACATATTTCATTCATGGCTTACTACAAACTAAATAAATTTACACTTAATAATTTGTACGAATCTTTTATCTGAATCAACAATAAGCCATTTCTGTAGAAGTAAAAAAAAATCCAAATAAATGCAATTTGTGTATGTTTTTTTATCATAAACAAATGTGCAAAGTAAATTAAATAAAATATCAGAAACGGGATTGGAATTTTTCTTAGTCAGATTTGAAAGTTATATATTCTGTTGTATTGCTACCTCCTTCTTCCTCCTGCCAGTACTGAGCATCAGTGTAAAACACCAGGCCTGAGCCTCCCTTTTCCCATTTCAGCTCGATCTCCTCTTCATAGAGTCTCTCCTTGCTACGTTCCTGACTTGTCACATCATCATGCAAAGCTTCATGGCGCTCCCACTCCTCACAGCGGTCATCATCCTAAAACCAAACCGAAACCAAGGTGCAAGTGTCATGTGCTGGGAAAATGCCAGTCATTCCTCATAGTTATGCTGCTCTCATGGACAATAATAACATATTTATAGTTAATCTACTCGTCTACTCAAGTAAGAAGGTATTTAAACCCACATCATCTGCATTTGACTGCACATCCTCTTCTTCCTCCCTCTGGTCTTCAGTCTCTTCCGCTTCAAGGAAGTCCGCTTGTTGCTTGGGTCCTGAAGATGCGGTGGTGACATCACCAGGGCCGGATATTTCATGTCCTGCAGCTGTGAAGACATTGTCCTCTGTGGCCGGTATCACGTATGTGTCATGATATTGAAAGGGCACATTGCCATAACGGCGGTTGGAGCTGGTCTTGGGGAAAGTGAGGCCCAACTTGCGGATGAGGCGTGGAGGCAGACGACATGATTGGATGAGCTGTAGAAACACTTTCACTGGTGTGCCCACATTTCCATTCTGCATCAAGGCTGGTGGGTTTAGCTCCGACAGGCTTTTCAAGTCAGCTTCTGTGAAATGTTCTGTTAATGACACCCGGTGCCTCTGCTCAGATTTTGTTTTGTAGGGGAACACGTGCTCATCTGCAAAAGAACGCGAGTGTAACGTCATTATTACGCCTTTTAACGGGCACAACAAAAAACGACTATACGATGAATAAACAAACACGAAAGACAATCAAAGACAGCAGAAGTTATACTGACTCAGTGTCGCAGGACGTTAGCGTCGGCACTGACCTCTGTAACTGGAGAGTTTGATCCTCTTGATCACACAACATCTTGCGAGCCAGTTTCCTTTCGAGTCAATCCACTGATTCCCAGCGTACAACCTGACAAATCTGTCCGCTTCCTTGGAACGCACCGAGACTACGCAGCAGCATGTTTTCGTGGCTTGCTTCGACGAGCTTCCGGTCGTCTCAGAGGATTTCGAGCTGCCCTCCTTGTTGTCATCGGAAGGTGAAGCTCCACGACTCCCCCTGGAAACGTCGGACTCCCTGAGGACCTCCGGTCGGTGTCGGTAGTGAAAACACTGAAAAGCTCCGCTTTCTAAAAACTGACTGAAATAATTTCGAAGGTCGGATGAACGAAAGGCGGCGGGGATGTTACTGACAGCAAAATAGACGACGGGTACGGCGTCCGCCATTTTTGTTTACGTCCAACGATACGAAGACGTCAACTCTGACGTCAGATCTGGTGTAGGACGCATTCCGGTGTAACGTCAATTCTGTTTCCGCTTCCAGATCGTCCCTTCTTCCTCTTCTTTTTCTTTAATCGAACCTTAAAAGGACGTTTCATTTTTGTCATCTCATCATCAGCCGCTTCTCCGGGCTCGAGTCGCGGTGGCAGCAAGCTAAGAAGGCCACTTCTCCCCAGCAACGCCCTCCAGCTCCTCCTGGGGGATCCCAAAGCGTCCCCAGGCCAGATTGGGACATGTAGTCCCTCGAGCGTGTTCTGGGTCTACCCCGGGGTCTCCTCCCAGTTGGACGTGCCCGGAAAACCTCCAAAGAAAGGCGCCCAGAAGGAATCCTAATCAGATGCCCGATCCACCTCAACTGGCTCCTTTCGACGCGAAGGAGCAGCGGCTCTACTCCGAGCTCCCTCCGGATGTCCGAGCGTCTCACCCTGTCTCTAAGGCTGAGCCCAGGCACCCTACGGAGGAAACCCATTTCATGGCCATAGGTGAGGGTTGGAACGAAGATTGACTGGTAAATTGAGAGCTTTGCCTTCCGGCTCAGCCCCTTCTTCATCAACGGTCCGGTACAACGTCCGCATTGCTGCTGATGCTGCACCAATGCGCCTGTCAATCTCCCGCTCCATCCTACCCTCACTCGTGAACAAGACCCCGAGATACTTGAACTCCTGCACTTGAGGCGGCATCTCATCCCCGACCCGGGGGGACCAACTTGGAGGCGCCAACTCTCATCCCGGCCATTTAACATTTAGTTTAGTTTAATTTATTTTATTTTATTGTTTATTTGACAGGGACAACGCACAATTTTACAACTGCACCAGAGTTAGCTGGCAGCTAATTTGCGTCTGCACTCCCCGGGTAGACAAACAAACTACAATTAATCCAGAAGTAAAAACATAACAATACATAAAAAACTGTTGGACAGGCAGACAAAGAACAATCAAGACAAAATAAAAACATGACAATACATCAGAAAACCAATCTCAAATGTTATAAATACAATCTGATCTATTCAAAACAGTGGATATAAATAGCAATCTGGCCTATATGACAACAACATAATAAATATGGATTTCATCTATTCAGCAACAATACATATAAATAGTAATCTGACCTGAAACATCAATGAATAACAATCTGAGCCAAACTATGACAACAGCTATAAAAATCAATCTGGCCTATTCAGTGGCAACAAATATAAATAACACACAGTCTACGGTCACGTTGCACCTAGACTGATTCCATCCAGAACCCTAGGCTGCTCCTGACTAAGAAAAATATAGTAACTACTCTGAATAAAAATAAAACCAAAACCCTGAGTGAAATCTAAAGTATGTGCGAAATATTAAAGCAAGGACATTTATTTGTGATTACACGTTTGTACTGATTTTAACCAAAGCTTAAGATTCTTTTCAAACACAGTAAAGCTGGCGGACTCTAACATTAGGGGGAAGGGAATTAATACATTATAACCTTCATTCATTCATTCATTCATTCATTCATTCATTCATTCATTCATTCATTCATTCATTCATTCATTCATCCATTCATTCATCCATTCATCCATTCATTCATTCTACAAACTGCTTATCCTGCTCTCAGGGTCGCGGTGCTGGAGTCTATCCCAGCAGTCATTGGGCAGCAGGTGGGGAGACACCCTGGACAGGCCGCCATGCCATCACAGGGCCCACACATTCACACCTAGGGACAATTTAGTACGGCCGATACTTAAAAAGGACAGTTTGCCTCAAAATCAAAACTACATGTTTTTCCTCTTACCTGTGGTGCTGTTTATCCATCTAGATCGTTTTGGAGAGATTGGTCATAGAGATGTCTGCTTTCTCTCGAATACAATGGAACTGGATGGCACTTGGCTTGTGCTGCTCAAAGCGCCAAAAATACATTTGAAAAACCTAACAAACAGCAATGGCTCTTTCCAGAAATCATGACCCCGCTTGTTCTGAGCAGTTTCATGTAGGAACTATTTTTCTTAGACCGAAGTACACCTACTACACCTACCTAAATAGCACTACGGGTAAGAGGAAAAACATGTATTTTTGATTTTGGGGTGAACTGTCCCTTTAACCAAAATTAACTAGTAAAACTTAAACAAATGACATCGAAAGGGAAAGAAAACAGCAATTAAAAAGTTATAAGTATTTAATAAGTACTTAAGTTTAAAAAAAAAACAATATAATCTCCCATTTAAATGTCATCTTAATTTTACCAAATACCCAGTGGTGAAGCTAACTTATTTATTTAGTTGTTACATAAATTTTTTTAACTTTTTTTTTTTTACTCTTGTATTGGTGCACTGTGTTATTGTTAGTTTGTGTCTATATGTGTGGGGAAAAAACCGAAATTCAATAAACAGATTACAAAAAACAAACTCAATAAGACTGTAGATGTGTCATATGTATTCTCATGGATTTTATTTTACTTCTCAAGTCTCAGTGTGAAGCCTACAGTTCATTGACCCAAAAGCAACAGCTTCCTTTGGCCTTCAACTCAGCTTTTATAGTGGTATTTTGATAGTAAAAGGCAGTAAAACAAGACAGAGCTTCTGGATCTTGATGTAATACTACAGTTGAACACGTTTTTTAATGTGTATGGAAGACTACAAAAATTTTTTTTTTTAGCTATTTCTTGAGAAATCGAAAAATCCGTATACCCACTATTTAGTTTTGCTTGAATATTTTATACCCCTGGGTGGAAGTCAGTATTCTATGAACTACATTCAATGCTCCTTTTTTTTCTACAGCCCTTTGTCTTGACAGATTTCACTCATTAATGACAAATGATTAAAAACACTGTTATCACAGAAGAAACAATTTTCTAGAACTACTGCTCAGTTGGAAGCAGTATTTCTAGTTAGCAATTTCATCTTTATCATTTCAGACCACATAGAATTGAAATTATGAAACAAATTATACTTGAACATGTAAAAAAATAAGCATATATAGATAACATCACAATGAATGCTCACCAGCTAATTTCTTGTCAATCTTTCTCTCTAAATATGTCATTTACTAACAAATTGAGAAACCGCTGAGATTCAACACTAGACAATGTCAACAAAGTGTTACCCAGCAGCCAGGTGGCCAGCAGCTAGGGCAGAGAAACAGTCTCTGACAATGGAATCTTTATTTGGAATAATTATTAATGACACTTGGAGCCAGGATATTCATTGAAAACCAACAAGGGTGTCTGTCTTCCTTCTTGTAAGCCAAAAAAATTTTTTTTCCCTAATTCTTTCATCCCCTTCAGTGAACTGGAACCCAAATGAACTTAGAAAGTCTTCCTGTTGGAATTGTTGAATGCAACTGCAAAGCATGGATAGGATGTATATGTAAGCGCACAGCTATTTCCTTGGATCTCTAGGCTACAGTGGCGAAAATCAGAGAGAATGGCAATCCAATGTATGCAATATGTAAGCCCTTATTGATTAAGATCATGAAATCATTTTTTTTCCCTCACAGCCCCATTGCGTTGTGGTTTTCATTCCATGGTCTCGTCTCGAATGGTTGCAAACGTGTCTTGGTGGGTGCACAAACAAAAAGGCACACACGCAAACACGAACAACAGACATGTCCAAACACAACGTAAACTAAACCAATAGTGAGCCAAAAGGAGAAGATACCTCTCCCTAAACTGGATGTTTGATCATTTGGGCCGAATTCCTTCTAAAATAGGGGATTACTGTGAAGGGTTATGTGACGGACCAGATTACTTTAACATGCTGTCACAAGAGTATGCTGTCACCTCTGGGTTGATGACCCTGTGAAAAGGGATACGGGAAGTTAAATCTGTGTTGCATGAGCCATAGGTCAAGGCCAAATCATGTCACAGACTGGATGTCCATCATGCACATAGACAGTTGTGTATTACCACCGTATGAGGTCAGTGACCCAGGAAAGCTAAAAGCTGTGCAAGTGCAAAATCTTTTAATTAATAATGGGGTTGATGTTGTATGGGAATTAGTGATTTCAATCAATACTTGGTTTCTGTTGCCCAAGTCATGGCCATGCTGACATATTAGTTCTTAGTATTATCAAGTAACTGTTTATACTTGTTATGTTATACTTTTTGATCAACTTTGTAACAAGTTCAACAGGGATACAGACACAAGAGTGTTGGGGGATATAATGAGGCAGCTATTACATCATGCTCCACCTGTCTTGACAAACTGATGGATCCTTTCACTCCCATGGTCGCAGAATACAGCTGCTGCCTCATTTATGGAATGAAGGGCATATGCAAGTTTTTTTTTGCCCCCCCCACCCCCCACCCCAACTATCTTGGCAGTGATAAGGGTTTGTCCTCCGTGCCCGTCTCTGCCTGCTCCTAACATCCATAAACACAGGCCTTATCGCAAGTATTTACAATTATCAGTACACTTGCGGAATGACGTTATTATAGCCCAATGGCTGCAGAGTGCATTATGGGTCACCCTCAAGGAAGGATAATTCAGATCGCATGGTGGAATGTATTGGTAGCAATGGTGGTTTACACTACTTCTTCATAACGATCACTATAGCTGTAGTGGATCCTAATCGGGTCATTCCACAAGAGAGGCCATGATGAATGAAAATACCGAAAATATGGAATGGGGGGGGGGGGGGGGGTCAATGAGGCTAAAAATCCTGTTCAACAAGATTCTAGACACTATAGTGTCTTGTGAAGAGGGGTAGCGACACAGATGGAGAAAAACAATTCTTTGGTGACTGGTGCTGCCAGTTTTGTCTGGCATATATAATCTCTTTATTGCTGTTATTCGCTTTAACCGGCCTTGACCCCGCTGCTCTGTGCTGTGGAGAAGTTCACCCGGGAATCCCATGTTACTGCAGGTTTTAAGCTTCGGCCGCCCCACTGAAACATATTAGCAACGTTTATGATTCATACTGAGTCGCATATTATTGAAGTTACGGTGCAGCCATGACGGTAAACCTCCCAAACGGGGGAAGTGTATATTTATTTACAGATTGTTTACTTCTCATATAAATAAACTCATGTGCTTATCCGTCTCAATCCTCCGTACTAGGCACAGGGAAGATAACAAGTTAGGGGTTGATTATTGGCGTTGATAATCACAAGTGACAGGTGGACCATTTGTACTGCTAATTATCCTTGTCGGACGCCACAAACTAGAATTCTCCTTGTTTTGTTTTCGTATTATTCCAGACAGCAGCTCTAACAGATATATGTGAATGAAGACCTCTTTCTTTTGAAGTTTGATCACAGAGAAGCTATAATTTACTTGGTGGTACGACATCAGGAGGCTTTTGCTGCAGTCGTTAGCAGACTGTTCAAGGCTTCACCGGCCAATGAGTAAAATGTTATAATGACACCATTACCTTGTGTTTGTCTGTATAGTTTTGCTTAGGTTATAATGTATTAATTGTTTTTGTATTTATTTCTATTGTTTCCCCCCTCCTTTTTCTCCCCAATTGTACCCAGCCAATTACTCCACTCTTCCGAGCCGTCGCAGTCGCTGCTCCATCCTGCCGATCCGGGGAGGGCTGCAGACTACCTCATGGCTCCTCCGATACATATGGAGTCGCCAGCCGCTTCTTTTCACCTGACAGTGAGGAGTTTCACCAGGGGCACGTAGCGCGTGGGAGAATCACACTATTCCGAGGCGCCCCGAGCGCGACCGACCAGAGGAGGCGCTAGTGCAGCGACCAGGACACATACCCACATCCTGCTTCCCACCCGCAGACACGGCCAATTGTGTCTGTAGGGATGCCCGACCAAGCCAGAGGTAACACGGGGATTCGAACCGATGATCCCCGTGTTGGTAGGCAACGGAATAGACCGCTACGCTACCCGGACTCCCCTGTTTCTATTGATTTTTACTGCACCAATCTGAAGAGCAACCACAATCTCGTTGTACTTTGTGCGATTACAATATGTAAAGATTTTAATCTAAAATCCGCCCCCTTTCTTTCAAATTGTTGTCATGTTCATTAAGTAGATGATCAAAATGTCGCCCACGTGACAAACTGGGGTTATTTTATAGTTTTGTTACCAGAATACTTAGTCATATGAGTCCAGTCTCGGCTCAACGGTTCAGAATCGGTCTGTCTCTGTAATGTTAATTTGGATTTTGAATCTTAAAGTCGGAGCGAGATTAAAGGCATCAATTTCTGACGAGAGACGTTATTTGCTGCTATGTTGTCAGACACTATATAGAACTCGATATTTACAATAACTAGCATGATAAATTTGGTCAAAACGTTTTTGTTTTTTGTTTTTGTTTTTACTCTAAATTACACTCTTTTCTTTTGGGAAAGACTTGATTTTTTTAAAAAGAGAATAATTCAGAACGTCTAAGTCTAAAACCTAAATTATACTTTCTTTTCAGAAAAAAAGGGAGCATAATTTAGAATTTTTGAAAAAAAACATTTTGTGCCAATTTTATAAGGCTAATGAATACAAAGTCGGTTCATTGAAAGGTGTTCACTGGTCTTGATGCAAGTGAAAACCACTTGGAGTCAGAGAGGCAGCTTGCAGCTCTGAAGGACTTAACTTGTAGGTCAATGCCCTTTCCTTGCTTTAGCCTCATTCCACCTTACTAGGTGTGAGCTGGCAGCATGCGGGGACATATAGTCTGCATTATTACCTTCACGGTCCTTGGTTGCTTGGTACGGCCTGGGTTAATGACCCAGTTGAGTAAGATAAGACCAACCCCACCTGAAATGTAGACATGACTCCAACCGTTCCTTTCCTTTGGGAAAACCTTATCACATCCTGGGGCTGTTTGAGTCAGTCACCTGGCTGTGCATGGAGTTGTTTTTCACGGACAGAGTATTGACAAGTCAAGGTCCATCGAGTGGGCTGGGCTGGCCTTATAAATACTGGCGTAGTTAAAGGCAGCATCACCATTACTCACAACCACATGAAGATCCTATCTCAGGGAGAGGACAAGAACATTGAGCTGCAGCGATCACGGTAACTTCAAAAAAAAAAAGAAATGGATAACAGGTGTCGTTGTTCAGATCACAGCAATAGACATTCGAATGCTATTCTTTACAGCATCCTCAGCCAAATGGATAAAAGCGAACCAAATGCAATCAACCCAAGCTACAGCTTGATACCTCATAGGTGCAACTGTGAGACACGGCGGACCGTGTGCTTGCAAAGGCCGTCAGAGATTTGCAAAGAAGCTTCAGCGGTGTTGGTTAAAACAATTTATTTTATGAAGAACTTACCTGCTTTTAACCAGCTCCCACCAAACGACCAGTTTACACTTCTTCAAAGCTGCTGGGCACCACTTTTTGTCTTGGGCCTGGCCCAGGAAGGTTTGGACTTTGAGGTGATTGACACCCCTGCTGACAGCATGCTGAAAAAGATCCTCCTCAACAGTCAAGAGAGCTCTGAGATGGAGAGAGAGCAGCCCACCATGACAGGCGTCAGCAAACTCAAGTCCTGCCTCAAGAAATTTTGGAGTTTGGATTTGAGTCCCAAGGAATACGCGTACCTCAAGGGAACCATAATATTCAATCCAGGTGAGTGCTCACTTGATGATGGACATAAATGAAGTTCATTGCGAGTTCATTAATTCTGAATGACAAATGCAATTTCTAGGATGTCTTAAAAAGGTATTTGAATCAGCACTGGGATATTTGCAAGTGTGCCATATGCAAATGTGTCACTAATTTCACGTTTCGACATTCAAACAGATGTACCAGACTTGAAGGTGGCTCTGTTTGTCGAAGGCTTGCAGCAGGAGGCTCAACACGCTCTGAGAGAAGTTGTCCAGCCCCTCCATCCGGGGGACCAGGGGCGCTTTGCTCGCATCTTGCTCACAGCGTCCATGCTGCAGACCATCACGCCCGGACTCATCACTGAACTGTTCTTCCGGCCTGTGATCGGCCAGGCCGATCTTCTGGAGCTGCTGGTGGAGATGCTCTTCTGCAGATAGAGTAGGATAAACCTGTCATTCTCAACAGCTTCAGTGGCAACGGCAGAAGGGAAGAGTCCGGTATGTAGGGCTTGGATTTTTCTTGCCCTACTTGGACCAAGTTTTTCTTGTGAACCAATCAAAGATGGACTGCAAAAAAAAAAAAGCACCCATATTTGGGAGATAAAAAAAATACAAAATTGATCTGAATACATCGTCTTCTGTTGTGAATTCATAATACATAAGATGGAAATGAGGTCACTTTAGCCACATCTGTATTCATTTTATTTGCCAGTGAAAGATGGCGAGATAACTTTCCACACAGTGTAAAACTACAGATTGTGTTGTTCTGGGGACGCATTGTGTTGCTTGGATGTTGTAAATACGTTTTGTGTGTGAGGTTTTGGAAAATATTTCAAATAAATATATTTTTTTACATCAAATAAAAAGTGACTTAATACTTCAGCATCAGAACAAGCCATACACGTTAGAACAGCCACATGACATTTCAGGCCATTCTCAAAATAGAGCAACTACAGTGGCTCTATTTATTCGTAAAGTAAATAAGAGTTACGTTATAAGCATTATATACACTATCAGCGTGAGGTACACTTATGTCATCCCTCCCTTGTTCTGTCTGTGAACCCAACTGAACTTGGATTACATTTCTGTGTCACCGGCCATGGGTCACTGGCTGGTTAATGTAAATGTTACATCACATCTGCTGCACCCAAAAAGGCCTAAACAGTGTCATGCCCTCTCTCATACAATAAAGTTATTGATACAGATGTGACTCACACAAGAGACCACACAAGACTGTGTACTATGACTTACAAGAGATCCCTTATTGCGCAGCATGGTGGCTCAGTGGTTAGCACTGTTGCCTCACAGCAAGAAGGTCCTGGGTTCGAACCCCAGGCTGTCCCAGGTCCTTTCTGTGTGGAGTTTGCATGTTCTCCCCGTGTCTGCGTGGGTTTCCTCCGGGTGCTCCGGTTTCCTCCCACCATCAAAAAGACATGCATGTTAGGGTTAATACTCCTGTCTGTGCCCCTGAGCAAGCCAATGGAAAGAAGAACTGGGGTTGGCCCCCGGGTGCTGCAGCTGCCCACTGCTCCTATACAATAGGATGGGTTACATGCAGAGAACAAATGTCATTGCAGCTGTACAATGACAAATAAATAAAGTGGCTCTCTAAATAGACAGACGCAGGTTCATAGTTTAAGAAACGCTATGACGATTTAATTTACGCAAATCTACTTTCAAGGGTGGGCGAATGGTGGCCCCATCTCAGGAGGCAACAGCTTCTTTCACATAAAAGGGTTTCATGTCAAAAAGTAAATACTTGGTCCTTCTTTTTTTTTTTATTCTAGTAGTGTTTTGTCACCCTCTCATGGTAATAATCCGATGTTACTTCTTCCCAGCTAAACCTGCCTGGCATGGAGGAGCACGACACAAGGGCCGAAGGCGAGCACACAGGAGAGGCATAAAAAAAGGTGGAACTTGAAATGTTCTCCTTCTTTTCATGTACGGTGTACCCAAATGAATTCAACGATTTGCAATTCATAAGTTAAGGATTTGCAAAAGCATTGCACGCCCTCCTTCTTGTGCGAATGCAAACGCTATTTTTGGTATCACAAAGACTGCAGAAGCAACACTCCAGATATTTGACACAGATCAAGTCCTTAATGGCTCGTCTTCACCTGTGGTATGTTAAGTTGTGAAACAGTCAGCGTTTACATGACAACTCATACAGGTAGAACAGGAATGTGCCGGTGGGGGCAGACGGCGAAAAGAAATGGGGAGTTTACGCAGAATAACCCAAACATACCATAAACAGCAGGCATAAAAGTCACGTAAATGTCAACACCGGGCACAGGGGACTTCGGTTCATTTGCAGGGAGGCCGCTGCAGTGCGGTTGTGCACTATCTTAAGTCAGAATATCTAATGAAACCACATGGGCCCCATTCACTTAAGACCACATATTTCAGCATTTGCATCAGCTCTCGGTCAACGGGTTGCTGGTGGCCCTCCAGCCCAGATCAGCATCTCTATCTATACCTGTACATCGCAGGTGAGTCCATCTTGCAAAATCAAAACATTTGCTAAATTTGCATAAAAACTATACAATGCACATATCCAAAAAATCACCAAAAAGGGAGCGTAAATGACAAACAAGTTGCCAATGATGCAAATGTTGTAAGTGGCATTCAGATTTCAGGATGAGGGCAGGGGGGAAGCTCCTGAAATCAGGTCGGTTTTCTCCAGTGCTTCTTTCCACTGTTATAAATGACAAAGACAAACCCCGGGATTTTATTTCCTTTCTTTTGTCAGAACCAGCCAAACAAGTTCTTCCTTTTTGCTGAGGGCGGAAAAAGCATGCCTGACACAAACCAGTGACCCCAGGGAGAGAAGAGCTCGACAACGATGTGTTAAGAGTAAAAAGCCAGGTTAATGAGACATTGGCTGAAAAGGCTGGCAGGGAAATAACAGACAAACCTGTTTTGGGGGACGTAGTTAATCTTGTGGTTCAACACAAGAGGATTCAGTGGAACCAACACCGAACTGGCTCTCGAGAAGAGGTGGTTAACTCGGTTGTTCAACACTCGGTGTAACGGCAAGTTCCTGCACAGTCAAGATTTCTATAACTCCACATCACTACTCTTTTCATGATGAACCAAAGTGAATACTATGCAGCCTCAACAGTCCTTCATACAGCAAAATCAATTTATAATTTACTGATAATTTGACGATGCTATATAAATGTAGGATAGCCAAAAATGGTGTTGAGATATTTTTATTTTGATAAAAACAAGACCTTAACATTGAAAAAAAAAGGCTGATAAAATGCCACAACTGGTTTAACAGCCCAGGAAGTAACAAAACACAACAAGCATCAAAATATGGCTTTAAAATACAGCTGGAGGCTTGTATTCAGTTGTATATAAATGAATTTAAGTCAAAAGTCCAAATAACAGGACTCCTTCAAGGCCATACAAAATCTCTTGTACTAACACACGTGCGCGCACACACACACGCACACACACGCGCACGCGCGCGCGCGCGCACACACACACACACACACACACACACACACACATGGAACGAGGACGGTTATGTTTTGAGATCAGTCCTATCCTTTTGCCTGCGCCAAAACTGAATGGAGTGTAATGGTGTCTCTTTGCACCATAGAGGCACAGGTCAATGCATGACATAAAAATAGCAGAAAATCTTCCATTTTTTCTCCAGTCTCCAAAACAAAACAAAAACAAAAAAACAAACAAACACTGTGTGTCCTGTGTGCTTGATGCACAAGTGAGCTGGTTGCAGGGGAAACACGGGGCCAGATGGACATGCACGCGGGTGTGCCATCCCCTCTGACTCACACTGAGGTCCTTGAATTTTAAAGGGCACTCCAATATCAAACATAGGCAGGATCATTAAAGGGAGCGCTACGGCGGTCCGGGTACTCCGCTTAGTAACAGCATCAGTCTTTTTATGCAGGCAAGTTAGAAAAAAAAAGATATCAGAAGGAGACAGTTGTCCATCCACATCCATCTATGTGTCTTTTGAGTGTTGGAGCTTTGGTTGTTGCATGGCGGTTCAGAGAACATGTAGCAGAGGGGCTCCCGAGGAGTCCGTTTCAGTTTCATGTTGATAGGGAGAGTAGGCTGTGGCACTGCTGGAGGAGTACGCTGTGAGTGAAAACAAAGTATTTCATCAAAACAATGTATGGAAAAAATACAGCATCATGCTAATACAGTGCTGATACAGTGGATGATAGTGGGATCTGTATGCATCCAGGAAACCTCGCACATTCCCATGCCAAGATGTGAACGATAATGTAGTGTACCCTTGTTCTAAGGCGCGTAATAGGACACTGCCTCCTTTTCATCACTGAACAATAAAAAAGGGCCGTTGCACACCAATCCATCTGTAACCCAAGCTGTTTGCTAAATTGCATAATAAACCATAGGACATTATGTGGTATATGTTTAATGCGATTTGATCCACTGGTCTCGTTTAAGGTGAAGTGAGCCAAAAGGTAAATTGAGGAGGGCAGATGGGTGGGTGTAAGGTGGGAATGGAGAGGAGGAGACAGCTAATGACCAAAGGATTGCAATACACAGAGAAAAGATAGGAATGTGGGGACTTTACTCTGCAGGACTGCTACCAAAGCCTGGTATGTTGCTGGAAAGTGGAGAAGAGGTGAGAAAATGCCTGCAGCTGCAGCGGGTGCAATGGAAGATGAATATCAGAACTCTACGGCCTCTGAATGGACTCAACGAAGTAATAAATAGAGTTCACTGACAAGGGCAAGTCTGGACCGTGGCTCCAATCAGCACAGTAAATAGTTCACTTTGACACTTTAAACTGTTGTGATGCCCTATTTCTTCAGTGCTCAAATCACATGTGCATACCCACTGAGCCATAAATTAACATCAGCTCAAATTCAAGTCTTAATCAACATTTCTCTGCGTATGACTTTGACAGAAGCCTGAGAGAACACACAATCTTGCGTTTTGACCCAAAATTATGTTGGAGGTCGTCCCGGCGATAAGAATCCAAACGTATACTTACTTCTGCTGTTGTAGTGTCTCATTTTTCTTGCTAGCTCATCTGACGACGTCTGCTCTGAAACTTTCACCTCAGGCACTGTGGCAGAGAACAAAGAGGAGTGTTATAAAGAAGAGAGACAGATAACAGGAGTGGACATACCCAGATTCTAGTCTAAGACGCCACATCGCAGATATCCACAACACACCAGCGTTTAAAGCTGAAGTGGATTGGGTGACCTTTACTGGTATTCTATACATGATTCTCGAAAAAACTCTGTGCATATCCATTTTCCAAATACGATGAATAACCAAATGTTATCGTCATGAAAAATAGTGAAGAACAACACAGCATCAGCGATGCTCTGCAAGTCACCATGAGTCATAAGGACAGGTGACGTGACCGGTATTTTACGCATGCTGTGGAGGAAATGGCTGTGACAAATGATCTTGTGTATCAAACAGTCAGTATATAAATACTCCTTATATATTAGTACATGTATGTCATAAGCAGTTAAAGAGGAGTGCAAGGAACAATTAAACAAGCTTTGGTTTGTTGTGTTGTGCAGTCCTTATCTTACAATCACTGCTCATTAAGGTGCAGATCATGGTTTCATTGCCGCTGTCGGGAAGGGTTCCATCGCTCCGGCCATTGGGTCTCTGCACCGTAGACTGGAGGTTCTTGTTCCTCTTTCCTTTTCGTGTGCTAATGCGGATGACGCCATGTACCAGCTTGCACTCAGCCTCCTGCTCCTCCAGGTTGTAGTCCTGGGCGATGCTGTAGATGAGCTCGCTGATCTCGTTGGTTTTGCGGGAGAAAGAGGAGTCAGAGGTGCACTTGGCCAGCTGGTCGATCTGGTGCAGGGCGTAAAGCTCCAGCAGCTTCTTGGTGATAAGAGAGTCAATGTCTGTGCCTGTGTCGCTCAGGTCATCCAGGTCGAGGTCCTCACGGGAGTACAGGCTGGTGTTGCTGACCGGTCGCTGACTGTCCCCCTTGCCCGCAGCATGGGTCCGTCTGGGGTTAGAATACGGATACACCACAGTCTGCCCCGCGATACGCACGTCTTGGTAGCGGAAGCTATCGCTGGTGGGCAGTTTGGAGGGTTTGGCAGGCTTGCTGGATTCTAAAGGGATGCCACAAGTGGGGTTGGAAACAGCCATGCCGTTGGGAGGGCGAGACTCGCCGGGCGATTTCGGGGGTTGGTCAGTGGAGCTCTCGTTAACAGGCAGGCACGGCTCTCGGCTGCCGTAAAATCCACAGGTCAGCACGCAGCAGATGAGGGCCTTACAACCACCCCAGCCCATGGAGGCACAGGAGCCGCAGGCATGTCTGCCGGCAGGCGCCTTATCTGCTGACCCAGGAATAAAACCTATCGTCTCTGACCCCCTCCCATTGGTATTACGTGGGTGGTCCCTACGCCCGTGCTTAGCGTCCGAGTGGCGGAAATAGTCCGTGTGGTGCTCCTGGGTGTGCTCCCCGAGGTGGCCCTTGCAAGACTCTTGGCTGGTGGCACTATCCCTGGATATGGTCCGACCTTGCCGATAGCCATCTGCTCTGGAGCTGGAGGGGTGCTGTTTGTGATGGCGGGACGACTGGGGGGGCCCTGTGCTGTGGCCAGGCATGGCTCAGAGCACTTTAGACCTGTTCAGGGGAGGGTATTTTGATTGATGATACAATCAGATGTAATTTAAACCCTCTATATATCCCCCCCCCCCATCTCAGGCTTGCAGTTAACCCCATGACGTCATAAAACAGCCTAATACAAATACGGGAGCTCTCTCAAAACATTTACATCATCTTTTTTTAAACACACACACACACACACACACACACACACACACACACACACACACACACACACACACACAATGTAAATACCACAGTGAGGCCGCTGTAAATGCTGGCCGGATGACCCGCTTGACTCACTCAGTCGCGCCGAGAGAGAGAGCTCCTGCGTGGCCTACGTCTGGAAGACTCGGCTCAGGCCAGACGCTTCATCCGGCCGTGTGCCCCGGTCGTCTGCGTTAAGCTGAAACTCACCGCATATGAAGGCGATAAACCTGGCCGGGCTTTTCTCGCAGCCCGGATTATCCGATCGGCGGTGGAACTGCGGAAGTCTCACGGGAGGGAAAACAAAACAAAAACAAAACGTTGTTCCTCTGGCGCTGGGAAAACAAAAAGAAAAACAAAAGCTTAACAACTCACTTCCCAGGTGCTTTCCTTCCGAGCAAACGAAAAGCCAACACGGGTTCGGTTAGCGCGGGTTTAAACGAGCCGAATCATCTTTCTTTTTTTTTCTTTTTTTAAAAAAAAAATTATTAATATAAAAAAAAATAAAGCAAAAGTGTCGTCTCGTTTAGGTAGATTCCGGCGTTGCCTTTCCCCCGACCCGTCCCCAGTGTGTTTGGTTAACCAGCGGCCGCAGCTACTTCCAAAACCTTACACCCACTTACAGGTAAGCGGTGACGTCACACGAGGCGGATATGTGTTTTGGAGAAGGGTTGGAAAACAGTCTTGGGATGACTTTATACGGTGTCCTCGGTACGGACATCTTTTGCGCAACTACCACGCAAAAATTGGGGAGGGGGGGGTCCAAAAGGTAATGCCTTGCACTGTGACAGTTTTGGACAGAAAGTGCAGATGGTTATCTCGTTCGTGTGTTTCTGAATCGTATCTGGCTGGCAGGTTTTATGTAAGGACGCAGAGTGAGACGCCAGAGAGGTGCACAGCCGCAGAGCCAGCAGTGTGTGTTGCCTACCCAGATATTTCCTTCTGTCCCATTTCCCGCTATTGAAACACTCGGATCTTCTTCTTCTTGTTGAAAACTTGGTTTAGTGTCGGAGGTATGAGTCTTTAACTTATTGATATGCTGTATTTCTTATTAGAACTGGGGGGGGGGGGACAGGCAACAGAAAGTTAAATGTAGGAATATTTTATTCATGACTGAATACCTGAAAAATGGAAATATGGATAAGAGCCATGGGGATGTCCGTACGGTTTCAATACGTATATCCACACACACACACACACACACACACACACACACACGCACACACACACACACACACACACACACACACATACACACACACATAAATTGCATGCACTGCACGATACATGGTTATAATACAATTACGCAATTCAGCACTTCCTGTACACATTAATTTTACCGAGTCATACACTTATGAGCTACACAATAATCAGAGGGTTCCTCTATCTTTCTAGATAAAAGTACTTTATGCCCAACATGCATTTTTCCCATGCCATGAAGTGAACATTTATGACAGTTTTTCCTACCAGTCCTCCAACTTGCTCAGTGGCACTAAGACTTGATAATGAAGGACAGAGCATTGACTGACAAAACAGTCCAGCTTCTGATTGTAACAATTCTGTGTATCCTGTGTACTTTAAGAGAGCTGTGAAGATCAAATGATGGTGACATCGCTCCCATGAAAGCTCACCGAGATGGAAAGAAAATGAACCGCCTATAAAATAAAAAGGCACTTATTAGTCCATGGGCCAGACGATATTTCGGTACACTCAAGGTGGCAAAACTTACTTATAATTTTTGAAAGGATCCATGTCTGTAGATGATATTTTGGTATGATAACCATTCCTGAGTGGCAGCTGTACCACAGTTATCAGCTCATGAAGTTAACCACCCGCTAAACTAAATTGCATTTTAGACGCTGGTGCATATCCTGGTTTAGCCTCATGGTCAGGACATTTTTCAATGTTCTATAATATTGTCTTTGGTATCATTTTAAAGGGGACCTTCTTAGCTTTCATTCAAGCCCTGTTGTGGATATTTCTCACAAATATAGAGGTCACTTGAGCTCTTCAACCCATCAATAACACACATCTTTCTGCAATGTTCGCCTAAACTATATACTTTCTTTTAGCCCTGTGGCATCTAGGAATATCAGGGACACAAAACACAAAAACTGGACTACTCACAGGACTGTAAAGATTCAGAAAATGTATAATATACCCATACTATTTCATTGTGTGAGGTGATTGTGAGCCTTAAATGAGAACTAGACCAAAGCCAGTTAGGTCACAAACTGGTCTCTATACATTTGTTTAAATACACAATCAAAATACATGATAAAAAGGAATACCATAGTGAGGTAATGAACTATTTTAACATTTTAAACAACATTGACATTTACATATACTTAGTCAATGATACATGTAATCCCATATCATTAGTGGGTATATGTAATGGTAATGGGTAGGGTAATGGGTATATGTGAATATGGTTACATTATTGTTATCAAGCTCTGGGTAACCAAGTCCAGAATCAACATCCTGTGCATCAATAGACTACTACCACAGTAATACCATCAGAATCATCACACTGTCATTCATCAAACTGCTCGTTTCTCTCATCATCTGACTCCCCAAGTTCAAAGTCCAGTTCTGGACCATCCTGCTGTTTTTGGTTACTGCAGGTCTGTAACCTGCACATGTCTGTGCATGGAAGTCCATTTGACAGGCACATGCAGCTTGGCATTTTGCATGAATGCACACACTTGCATGTTAGCATTTCCAAGACCACATCTGGTGCAGGTGGGGAGCGCATCCAGTAAATGGCCAGCTTGCCTTCATCGTCTGTCCATCCATACTCAGTAGGGCTTGGCACCACAGGGTTAGCCTGCAGACAGCACTTCCATATTGCTGCCTGATAGTTGGCTCGTTGAACATGCATAGAGAGACAGTCTCTACATGGTGGCAGCTGGCTGGACTCAACCTCTCCCCTTTTGGTGCAGAAGAGCTGGTAACGCAGTTTGTTCACCTCAGCAGTGCTGCTATTAGCAACATACATCCGACAGGTGAACTGCTCAATTTTCTGGAACAGCTCATCACTCACATTCCATGTCTGTCCCAGTTGACTAAAAGTCTCTTGGCAGGAAGTGTGCTTTCTCACTATCTTCAGGGCATTCAGCTTCCCTCGACCAGCGAATGCACTGACAGTGTCGCAGCCTGTGAAGGCATGTAAGCCAATTAGGCTGTCACAGATGCTGTCTCCAAGTGAACTTGCCAGTTTGGTGATGTCGACAAACCGTGTGCGGTTCTGAGTCCCATACTTCTGGTAGATGGGACAGGTGATGTCCTTCTGGAAGCCAAGACAAAGCACCATGACATCAGTGTCCTCAGCTGTGATGATAACTGACTTTGAGCCCGCATTTGCTGCATGCAATGCATGCAGGAGCAGACGGGTGTCAGCTTCTTCATGTGTGGAGTGCAGTTCTGCTGCTTCCTCACACCCATCTTCTGTCAACTTGTAGCAGGTTTCCTCACAGGTCATGTACAACACCTTGCCATGCAGCATAGCTCTGTATCGTGGGAGTTTCCACTCTTCCACCAGAAACTTGATGAGACTGGTCTTGTTGGAGGAACTGCACAGAAATTTTCTCCACTGCTGGACATGGTGTCCCCCTGCAAGACTCTTGTACTGGAGAGTGATGTCTCCACCCCGGTTCAGTCGTTCAGCATCTTTGATCGAAGTCTGGTGACAGACATCAAAAACAACATCAATCCTCCCACTCTGTGCTCCCTCATGGAGGACCTGGGTCAAGGCTGACTCTGCCACCTGTGCAAAGGTTTTGTTGTTGCCATTCATTTTTTGGACCAGGCTCATCCCATCAATGATGGAAGTAGATGGGATTGGGATGTCTTCTGCCGGAGATACATACTTTTCAAGCTCTCTGGCAAGTGCAGCCTTGTTTGTTTTTCGTAAGGACCCATCAGCATTTGCCAGTGCCCATGGTAGTGGGCCCAATGGGTAGGCAAGGACATCCTTCAGATTCACCTTCTTGCTTTCAGCCACCAGGATCATGTGACTGAAAAGGTTTCTATCTGCCTTCAGAACCACATCCTGTGCTTTCTTTCCATGAGCTTGTTTTGTGCTGACATTGGAGAATGTTTTCAGACTTTGCTTGGTCATCTTGTCGTGGAATTTCACAGGTGGTGGGTCTGCATCTAACCTTGTTTGCTGGAATGCTTGGTAGGCCTCTTCTCCTTTCTCAAGAGCTCTCAAGAGATCTATGGTCACATCAGGTGGAGCCATGTTGCCAGTGGAGAGGCTAACCAAATCAATCTCATCAGGGGACATAGGATTGAGCCAGTTATTCTCCATAAGGTCCATGAGAGACTGGACATCTGCTTCATCTCTCTTGATCCTTGGACTCTGTAGATCTGGATGAGACCATTTGCACCTGCCTTGACCTGTCAGGTCTCTCAGCTGTCTGAGGTACATGCTTCTATACTCAGCTGTGAGATAATATTTGGTCACAGCTCCTGGCTTCAAGCTGAATCCCTTTGTCCCTCCAGCTGTTTGGGTGTCTTTGTTCACCGTTTCTTCTATAGCTTGGTCAACAGGGATTCGGCCAAAGGGATTGGTGGAGCCCAGTTGGACTGAGAAGCCTCCTTCCATGAATTCTGTGTACACATCTGGGTGTGTGATGGGCAGCTCAGACATCTGGGCGTAGTAGTAGGGGAGGTAGCGTGCATAATTCATCCTGTCATAAGCAAAGCACCATGGGATCATTGCTCGAATGCTAGCCAAGTGTAGCATCCAGTCTCCCTCTCTGGATGCTCGGATGAGCCCCAACAAGATTTCAACCATGTCCAAATAGGACATCTAGAAGTTCGAGAGGCTGCCGTTTCCACCTCTAAGGAACTCACGGTAGACTTCAAATAGATCCATGATGCGTGTACAAGAGCTGTTCTCGAGGACCTCCTTCAAAGCATGTTGTGAGACTTCTTTCCCAAGGCTGTCAATGGTCTTCAGTGTCTCATTCAGGTGAACCATGTCATTCCTGTGAGTTTCTTCCAACCAGGACAGGAAACCATTCAAGGTCAGTCACATGAGAGCCTCATACAGGAGCTTGTGTAGTCGCACTGCCCTGTTGTACTTGCGGCCATCCATAACACCAGCAATTGAGCCTTCTGCAATCATGCCAGACTCAATGCAGAGGTCTTTGAGTCCAGCATCTTGGAAACGCTTTCCTATTATTGCCAGCAGTGTGCAGATGGTGTGGAATACCCCAAGCCTAACGATGATATCATGGAACTTGTCATGGTGTTTCCATGTGATCTCGGCAGCCTTCGCATACAGGGCTTGGTCAAAGACACAGACAATCTTCCTCAGGCCTAAGCACTGCATGATGCTCAGTGACTGGTTAAGCACCTCGTTGACAGTAGACATTTGTGTCGCTGGAGCATTGATGGTAGGCAGATAGCCTATATTGTCGGGGATGACCGTCATCTCTCCTCGAGTCAGGATGTTGAAGCCTGTCCAGCTGCTGACTGACTGTTCTTCTTGTTGTGACATGCGTGCTAGGACCCAAAGGAGGTTTTTCTCTCTGGCAAGCTTAGTATTGGCTGCAGTATCGGCATCTGACTTTTTGCTTTGTGGTGGCCCTACCCGTTGTCCAGCATTGTAAGTTGGTAACATTGGTGGGGGTCCATCAATGCTTCTCTTCTTTGTTTTGGGAACAGTGGGCATGGGTTGGACAGGAAGTGGGTTGACTGGCTTTGCTTGCACAGCAATCCCATTGACTCTGTGAGATGTTCCCTCACCACTGACAGTTTCTTCAAGACGGTCGATATTGTCCCAGGCTAAAGTTGTGAATATGCCAGAATGGATGTTAGCTGGAAGGGCAATGCCACTCCCTGATGATGAGAGTTTCTGGAGACACAGGGCAGTGTTGATCTCTTCCATCTGTGAATAGGACACACTGTGACCAAGTCGGTTGAGGATGTTTATCAACTCTACATTTCCTGTCAACGATTTGACACTGAATGGCAGAACAATGTGCTTGGAAGGCTTGGTACTTCCACATGTCACTGCATATACTATGTCATGGCCAAATGACTGCAGAAGGCACTGCCCTCTCTGGGATGCATGATCAGGATCATTTGAGCCTGTGAGTAGAGAGTACAGGAAGATAATGAGCGACTCTGGAATGGTAGGACATTCTGCTTCTGGTTTGACTTCAGGCGGCCAGGTTTGAGGAACATCTTGACTTTTAATGTCTGCTCTCAATTTGATGGCTGCTTTGGCTATAACATCTTGTGCACTGACACTTTTCAGGGTCTGCAGCTCCCTTTTGAGAGACTGATTTTCTTTGGCAAGTTCCCTCATGGACAAGTTATCAGGATAGAGGAGGAATTTTCCTTTCTCATCAGGGAATATCTGCAAGGCTCCAGCAAACTCACTCTCCAGGTTTCGCCTTATGTGCTTCTTGGTTGATTCCTTGACTTGGGCAATGCCTTGGGAGTTCATTGAAGCTACCAGTCTAGAAGAGAGATCAGTCATTGTCATCACTTGAGGATTGCCAAAAAGCTCCATCCTGATGAAGAGGAACAGCTCATTGTATGCCTTATTCACAGCAGCTTCATACTGGGCTGCAGCATCATCATCTTCATTGCTGGCAACCTCTCCTTTGGAAACTTCTTCTTTGGTGTAAAGTCTATAGCATGACCTGTGGTAGTTCCCTTCAGCTGCTACAAGGTCTCTACTCACAATGGCAAGGATTCTGCTGTCCCTTTTCTTTGTGGCTGCACTCCTGATCTTTGCATCAGCTCGCAGTTCTCGACACTGCACCAGTACTTCTCTCGTATTCTGTCTCTTGGAATATTTGCTGTTTTTCTGACAAAATGTGCACTCTGCATCATAAGTCCTAGATGTACTTGGAGCATGTCGAGCTACTCTCTTAGATGGTTTCTCTTCAGCAGAGACACAACTTTTCTTTTCTTTTGCAAGGAGGCCATCAAGAATTTGCTTCATAGTGAAGATACTGCGACACTTTCTGTGGTAGTAGATTGCTGGAATCTGTCCCTCAGGAATGTCTTTTGCCAGTTTCAAAACTGGTGCATGATTTTGTATCTGAGCTGCCCTGTGCAGAGTTCTCCATGAGTCGACACTTTGTAGTGAAACCAGCTTATCTGTATCATCAGAACAGTGGATAATGCACTCCACCCGTGGGCGCTTTGGTATTGGGTAAAAACTTGCTTGTTCACCAGTGGCCATATTCAGTCAGTTTTCACCTGCCACATACAAACAAATACATGTAACTTAGGTGTATGAACACTACTAAAACAAAGTTTACTTTGCTTCACCAGCGTCATATTACCATTATTTATCTTACATAGCCACAAATAGATACATTACCTAGTTGCTATGCAACAGCTGTATTTTGTCCACATGAGGCCGCTAAAATCAACACAAGATGAAAGTTCCTCGTAGCCACTTTAACTAATCATATTAACATATACATTAAAAGAACATGCTAACATTATGGGAAATTAGCTTACAATCTTCTCCAGAGTGAGACAAGAAGATAGATACCAGTTTCCTCTATATGTGTTTAGTAGAAAGCTATCTGGCTGCACGTTAGCCTAGCTTAGCACAATGAATGGAAGTACACAGTACTGGTTATCCTTGGTTGTTGGCCAACTAAGAACTGTCCCAGAGTTTAAGCTAGGCTAATCAGTACCAGGGGTGTTGAAATGCTATATTTGTAAAAATCTGGGCAAATACACAATCGTGAGAGGCACAGAAACAGGTTTCCTGAAAGAAAAATGAAATAGCTGCTCATTTGGAAAGGTTATCATGTATTATTTTACTTCTGTTAGTGTACCAAATAAAATGGCACCAGTGAAGTTGTGTCACCTTGGGTGATATCGATATCTGGTCTGACCCATGGACTAACTGGCTTTGGTCTAGTTAGTTTCTTAGTAATAATGCCCTTCTAATTTAAGGTTCACAGTCACCTCACACAATGAAATAGTATGGGTATATTATACATTTCCTGAATCTTTACAGTCCTGTGAGTATTCCAGTTTTTGTGTTTTGTGTCCCTGATATTCCTAGATGCCACAGGGCTAAAAGAAAGTGTATAGTTTAGGCGAACATTGCAGAAAGATGTGTGTTATTGACGGGTTGAAGAGCTCAAGTGACCTCTATATTTGTGAGAAATATCCACAACAGGGCTTGAATGAAAGCTAAGAAGGTCCCCTTTAAAATGATACCAAAGACAATATTATAGAACATTGAAAAATGTCCTGACCATGAGGCTAAACCAGGATATGCACCAGCGTCTAAAATGCAATTTACTTTAGGGGGTGGTTAACTTCATGAGCTGATAACTGTGATACAGCTGCCACTCAGGAATGGTTATCATACCAAAATATCATCTACAGACATGGATCCTTTCAAAAATTATAAGTAAGTTTTGCCACCTTGAGTGTACCGAAATAGGAAATTTTGGGCTCTGGCCCATGGACTATATGAGGTCAGCTCCTTAACCCATGAACACTGCAGTGCTGAAACGATCGGTCGGTTAATCAGTCAGTCGACAGAAAATAAAACTATATCAAAGGAAGTCTGTGAATGTTCCCATTCATCCAGGTCATGGTTATCCAAAGGAGTTGAATCCAGTGCAACTGGACTTGGTATATATCCGTGATGGTATATATCACGGATATATACCAAATCCAGTTGCACTTGATTCAAGTCCTTTGGATATATCAAAGGAAGTTGAATCAGTTCATCTGGACACAACGTTTATTGAGAGAGAAACGTTTCATCACTCATCTAAGTGATGTCCCGATGTGCACATCCTTGATAGGAGGGCCGCTGGTTTGAACGGGGAATCAAAGAGGCCAGCTATGTGAAGAGGGAATGACCATCACTGAACCGGGGGTGGGCTAAGAGTGCATCTGTCACTATTGTAGCGAAGTCGGAGGACAACGCAACCACAGGAACTGCCGCGGCCGGGAAGCAAACAAGTATCGCCCGCACCGCAGGAGACATCGCTAACCGCTCGACTAAAGGGTCAGACCCGCCACCCAGCGGCCAACGTGTCTTCTTATCCATGCACGTTACACTACCGCCCTCCTTCGGGAGGCGCGTCCCCGCGCTTAAGCGTATCAGCTCCTTCACGCCGTAGGGCGCATGCGCTTCCGATGGCCTTACGGTCTTTCCATCCCACTTCTGACACCAATGTAGCGAATACGGGGGACAACGCAACCACAGGAACTGCCGCGGCCGGGAAGCGAACCCGTATCGCCCGCGCCATTAGACACGCTGGCCGCTGATTGGCGGGTCTGACCCTTTAGTCGAGCGGTTAGCGATGTCTCCTGCGGTGCGGGCGATACGGGTTCGCTTCCCGGCCGCGGCAGTTCCCGTGGTTGCGTTGTCCCCCGTATTCGCTACACTACCTTACAATGATGTGATTGGAAATATTCCCAAATCCTCTGTGAATAGTACACATGGCCATTGTAACTCTAGTTAATGGTCACAAAAATGTGCATACCCTGTAGGAAGTGGAAAAGAGGGCTCTGATGTCCTATCCAGGGACAACACTTGGCCATTGGCTCAGATTTGTGGACGACACCTGGGTTAAAATTAAAGCTCTTGATGTACCACCTTTCACCGACCACATGAACTCTGTGGACAACCACATCAAGTTCACCAGGGAGGAGGATGTGAAAAATGGCAGGTTAGCCTTCTTAGACTGGGAAATTGCAATTGGTGATGGGGGACATTTGATTGCTGACGTTTACCGTAAACCAACACATACTGATCACTAAAGTTTGACTCTCATCATCCACTGGGGCACAAACTAGGAGTCATCAGGATGCTGTACCACCGAACTCACAACGTCCCCATCAACACAGTGGCCGGGGAAGAGGAGAAATCCCACATTAAACAGGCCCGGGTTAAGTGTGGTTATCCTAACTAAGCATGTTAAGTGTGGTTATCCTAAGACAGGAGAAGGACAACAGTTGCCTAAGCGTTAAACCAGTGGTGAGTCCATAAGTGGCGGAAAAAATCAGATGGGTATTTTCAACACACCGCGTCTCAGTTGCTTTCAAACCCCAAAACACACTGTGCCAGAAATTAGTCTACCCCAAGGATCGGGTCCCCCGGCACAAACAGAGCAATATAGTGTACACTGTTAAGTGCTAGGAGGAATGCCGTGACTTGTCCATTGGGGAAACTAAACAGACGCTGGCCAAGAGGATGGCACAACACAGGAGAGCTAACACGTCAGGCCAGGACTCCACCGTCTACACCCATCTACAGGCCAGTGGCCACTCTTTCAAGGATGAGGCTGTGCACATCCTTGATAGGGAGGAACGCTGGTTTGAACGGGGAGTCAAAGAGGCCATCTATGTTAAGAGGGAACGACCATCCCTGAACCAAGGGGGGGCTAAGAGTACATCTGCCACCATCTTACAATGCTGCGATTGCAAACATTCCCAAATCCTCTGAATAGTGCGCATGGCCGTTGAAAACTGTACTTAATGGTCAGATGCATATTTGTATATGAAACTAGTCGGTGGTTTCGGTCGTTATACCACTGTGTTGTTTATAAGGGTGAGGATACCTGCAGTCAGTTTAGACTGAAGAGGTCACTTAGACGAGTGATGTCCTGATGCATGCTCAATAATAAGGTTGAATCAGTTCATCTGGATACGTTTATTGACAGATACATTTCATAACTCATCTACGTGACCTCTTCAGTCTAAACTGACTGCAGGTATCCCCACCCTTATAAACAATAGTTTCATATGCAAATGTAGGCGTGACCATTAACTAGAGTTTCAATGGCCATGTATTCACACAGGATTTTGGAACGGTTGCAATCACAGCATTGTAAGATGATGACAGATGGACTATTGATTGTACCGATTGTTGATGTTTACCATAAACCAATACATACTGGTCAGTCCTTAAGGGTCTGACTCTCATCATCCACTGGAGCACAAACTAGGAGTCATCAGGACGCTGTGCCACCGAGCTGACACTGTCCCCACCGACACAGCAGCCGGGGAGGGGGAGAGGGGTCACTTAGATGAGTGATGAAGCATATCTGTCAATAAACGTTGTACCCAGACGAACTAATTCAACCTTCTTTGATTAGATGAGTGATGAAACATTTCTCTCAATAAACGTCGAGTCTAAATGAACGGATTCAAATTTCTCTTGATTTTCTTACCTGGATTATTGAGTGTGCATAAGGACATAATACAATTACAATTTTGGCAACTAATCATTTAATTTAGTCATTGATCAAATGAAAAAAAATGTACTGTTACAGCTTCACAAATGCAGAATTTGCTTGCCTTTCTCAGATTCATATCATGACATAACAAATTGAATTATACACATTCATATGACATCATTATGAAAACGGATACAAGTTTTGTCTGGCTGCTGGTCTTAGTGGAACAGTTTGAAGATATCCCTTTCAGTTCTTGTTTAGGCATTTGCCATTATTTTTGACATTTTTTTTTAGACCAAATGATTAATTGGCCAATTGGGTTGGGGGGGGGGATCAATATTGAAAATAATTGTTAGTTGCAGCCCTAGAATACGTTTCAGAAGCCAGGGAGCCCAAACACATTGAAAAAGCTCTTAGAACAATGTCAGAATAATTTTACTTTCGTAGGACATATGTATCGATATCTACATGGGTCAGTTCATCCTGGTTTTATTGATGGATCATAGGTTCATGGGAGGCGGGGTAGTCACCTGTTTGAGCTGTGTGTCTGTTGGTATCTGAGCAATACAGGTGTCAGATGGTAGCTGGGGTGAGGTAGCTGGTCTAAAATGTCCTGGTACCCTCCCCACAGTGCTGTTTGTGGACAGGTGCCCCAGACGAGGGTCCGAGTCGATCTCATAACGGTAGTGATACCCCTCCATCACATCCCGACAAGCATCTCTTGTGTCTATGATCCACTTTTTCATGCCTTTGCGGTTGAGATAGAGCACCAAAAGAAAGACCATGCCGACAAACCCCAGCACCAGCCCCAGGAAGACGTAGGATGTCTGTAGGGAGAGGTCAGTCACCTTGGCTGGGGCAGCTACACTGCAGCCAATGGCCTGGATCCCAAGCCCTCGCAGACTAGCATTGTGCAATCCTCTGGGTGAGGCGCACCTCGCAGCTTCTACATCTGTCACCTGGGCCCAGGAGTTGTTCAGCCAGGCCACCAAGTCACGAATCTCACAAGAGCACATATAGGGGTTGTGACCCAGCAGAATGTGGCCGTGTCCCAGCCTCCCAAGCTCTCCCAGCGCGTCAGCCCCAAAAGTCCTGAAGGCATTGTGGGTCAGGTCCAGCACCTCCAGGTGCTTCAGCCCAGAGAAGGTGCCATTATAGACAGCTGCCAGATAATTACTAGTGAGGAGGAGGTGCTGCAGGTTGTGAAGTTGGGAGAACATTCCTGGAGGCAATAGTACTAGATGGTTTCCAGAAAGGTCCAGGCGGAGAAGACCCCCAAGGCCACCCCAGCGCAGGGCAGTGGCGAGGTCGGTCAAAGAGGTGGAGTTGTACAGTGACTGGCTGAGGTTGAGCTCCTGAAGAGGACTGCCTGGTATACTAAGAGCCTCTGGATGGATCAGTGCCAGCTGGTTCCCGCTGAGATCCAGAAAGCGCAGGTTGGACAGGGCAGAGAAGCTGTGGGACGCCACCTCTGAAATACTGTGAAAACGGCTAGACACTATAATAATCTGTCTTCAAACATTCAGCGTTTATTACTTTTATGTTTGGATTACATTTTAAAGATCAATAAAAATCTTTAGTGTTTACCAGTAACAGGGTCAAAGTAACACACATTCACAGAAACACAGCACTTATTTCTTCAGATACATATCAGGGGAAGCTACAATCATATTATTTGAACGCCAGTCAAATTTCAATCAAGACATATTTTGAATGATAAACAAACAGACGATATCCTCACCTGTTATTGCTTAAAACGAGATTGGTGACATTCTCCAGTTCTGTGAATGAACCAGGTCCAATCCCATAAATTTTGTTTCCTGTGACGATTACAGTCCTTGCATATCCTGGGATACGTTGCGGCATCGTGCGTAGGTCCTTACGGATACATTTCACCGTGCGTGTGGCAGCAAAACACTCGCAGCCAAAAGGACACTCCGTACACTGGTATGGTGCACAAAGCAGTACACCCAAAAATACATGGATCACAAAAAAGTACATATTTAGACTGTAACCTGTAAACAACAAAGACCTTTTTTTTTCCAAGTTCAGAACAGCAAAATATGACCCGAAATGTAAGAAATCTTTACTACCAAGCAAAAAACAAAAAACTCCAAACCTAAATGTTGTCAGATTTTTCTGTAGGAAACAGCTTTTACACTAAAAAATAAATGTATAGTGGCATGGGTGGAAAGTGCTTTGCTTTCATCCTTCTACATCTGCTGTGCTGTGGAAATAAAGATCCCAGTAAGCTGATGGTAGTTCATATCACACTGAATCCTGTGAAGGCACAAAAAAAAGTGTGGTTCTCTTAAAGGTACAGCGTATGAGAGCATCACCGGTGACCGACCGACTCAAGACGGGGTGAACATAAAAAGAACTTTGCACAGAGTACTTCCCATAATGATCGTTCCACAACGCAACACCAATCAATTGATATGGCATATGTATAAAACAATAGTTTTATTTAGAAATACACAACACCAAAATAAACACAATACATACTCAAAAACACAATACTGCAATGTAGTATTGCCCATTGTTTGCAAAACTCAACGCGACAGGCAAACGGGCTGCACGTTTCCCAAGCACAGAAGTTCTGTGTGGAAAACGGCTAACAAATATTTGGTACAAAAAGGGGACATGGGAGTCAATTTCACAAGACAAAACTGGCATTTTTCAGATGTGGGTATTTTGATAGTGTTCCTTTGATAGTGTTCAGATGTTAACTGTCAATACTTGAGATGCATATCCATTTTGTGCTGATATAACACCGCTATAAAGATCCAGTTTACCTTAAACTATACAATAGATTTAAAAGATCACTGCAGCCTGAAAAAGCCTTGCTAAACTCAACAGCGTTGCTTTTCCTCTGAAGGGTTTGGATTTTGTGATTCAGCATCTAGTGGGGAGGCCGTTCCCAAGGTTTCATGTTATCAAAGCTAAGGATGGCGCCTCGCTGTTGCAGCGGCTCCTGTTGTGTTTTCATTTTTCATCACTTTATTTTCTTGTTCATGTGTTTTTTTTGTTTGTTGACTTTTGTTTCAGTGAATTAGCAGCAATGGGTACTTTTTGTTTTGCCACTTTTCTCATGGTTCTACTGTTAGTTTTTACACTCTTTGTAACGGAGAGCCATGCGGAGAGAAGTGAGGGGATTGTTTACTCATGAGACCAGCTGATCACATTGAGTAAACCACACAGGGGAGACAAAAACAACTTGACAGACTGCATCAAATTCTGTGAACACACCGCCTTGCTGGCCTAGACTATTCGCTGCTTCCCTAACAATAAGCCCTGGGTCACCGGTGACCTGAAAGTACTTCTTAACAAGAAGAAGAAAGCCTTCGGGTCTTGGGATAGGGAAAAACAGAGGAGTGTACAGAACGACCTGAGGGAGTTCAAGGACTCCTACAGGGGGAAGTTGGAGGCCAGACTCAAGCAGAACAACGCGAGGGACGTGTGGCCTGGAATGAAGGGTTCAAGGTGAGAGACAGACAACCAGTTGGCAGACTGGTGAAGGCAAATGAGCTTTACCATTTGTTCAACATTACAAAGTTGAATCAGTTCATCGGGACACAACGTTGTCTCCCGATGAACTGATTCAACTTTCTGTGATTTTCTTACCTGGATCATTGAGCATGCATAAAAAAATAAAGATTTTTTCAACAGGTTCAAGTTCACAGCCCTCAGCTGTCTCCTCCATCACACCAACACACATCCAGACTTCCACACACTTCCACTAATGCTTTCGGCCTTTCGCCCTCAACCCCCCCCCCCCCCAAGTGAGCTCCTTGGACCCAAACCCCCAACTTTTGAAGTACCTTTCCTCCACTGAGACAACAAGCACCCTCCCCCGCCTGACTGTGACTACTGGTCAGGTGAGGAGACAGCTGGAGACTCCACCAAGGCAAGGCCACAGGCCCCGATGGTATCGACCAGCTGTCCTTACATCTCATGTGATGAAGGTGCTTGGAGAGGCTGGTCTTTGCCCACCTTTGACCCCAGGTGAAATCATCACTGGACCCTCTTCAGTTTGCCTACCAATCTCATCTGGGAATGGAGAATATCATCTACCTGCTGCAGCAAGCTCACTCACATCTGGATAGAACCAGTTGTACCTAAAGAATAAGGTTCTTTTGTTTTTCCAGTGCATTCAACAGCATCCAGCCACTGCTGCTGAGGGAGAAGCTGCAAGCAATGGGGGCAGACATGTCCCCCCCCCCCATCTCCTGGATTACAGACTACCCGATAGGCAGACCTCTGTTTGTCCAGCACTGTTCTGTCCGAAATGGTGGTGAGTAGTACAGGCGCTCCGAAGGAGACTGTGCTGTCTGTCTCCCTTCCTTTTATACACCACAGATTTTCAGTACCACTATGGGCTCATGGCACTTGCAGAAGTTCTCTGATAACTCTGCAGTGGTTGGGTGGGAGGAGGAAAAGTACAGAGCAGTGGCGGATGATTTTGTGGAGTGGGCTGGAAGAAACCATCCGTTTCTAAAAGTGGCCAAGACCAGGGAGATGGTGTTCGACTTCAGAAGGAAGAAGCTTGCTACACAACCACTGGGAAAGAATGTTGACGTGGTGGAGGACTAGAAGTTACATGGGCGACTACATCGACAACAGACTGAACTGGAAGACCAACACTGAGGCTGTATATAAGAAAGGAATGAGCAGATTTTTTCCTGAGGACGCCAAGATCCTTCAATGTGTGCAGCAAGATGTTGGAAATCTTCTACCAGTCTGTTGTGGCCAGTGCACTGTACTTTGCTGTAGTCTGCTAGAGAAGCAGCATTGGAACTGGTGACACCAACAGATTTAATAAGCCGATTAAGGAGGCTGGCTCCGTAATTGGCTGCAAATCTGACACCTTTGAAGTTGTGGTGGAGAGGAGGACACTGAAAAAAAAAACAACTGATCATTATGGACAATCCTTACCACCCTCTCTACCACCTACTGGACAGACAGCGGTGCTCTAACAGACTGGTTCAGGTTCACTGTCACAAGGATCGATACAGGAAATCTTCCCTGCCCAAAGCAATAACTCTCTACAACACCTCACCTCTGTCTAACAGAGAACGCTCAGAACTCAAGTTTTATGGCTTCTGTCTCAACCAAACTCCACCCTATTTTGCTCCTTCAGTAACTTTGCTCATGGTGAATCTGCACATCTTTATACTCCTACTTTACCTCATTGCATTTTAAAAACGTTAACTACTTTGCACACTTGTCTGATGTTTACAGTATGTTATCCTATGTTTATATTTTACAGTGTATTCTAATATATTTATATTGCGTATTCAAAAGACATATCCTGTATTGAGCCATTTAATTTTAGTTTATGTTGTTTACTTTTCCCATTGATATATACTTCTTTCTTCTAGTGTTGATATGATTATTTATTGTGTATTTACTGTTCCCATGCAATGGCTGGATAACCTGCTGCTGTAACAAGAATTTCCCAATTTGGGATCAATAACCCAAATTTCCCCTCGGGGATTAAAAGTATTTTTGATTCCGATTACATACATCTATCTATCTATCTTATAGCACAACTTCATAACTGTTAGCGTCACATTTAAAATCACATTGAAATTGTCTACAGACATCGGTATGGATTTTAAAGGGTTTAAGGTAAATTTTCAGGTACAATGAAATCAAGTGGTAGTGACATCAACACAAAGGAAATAAATAAAAAAACATAACAGCAATATTGACATTTTAACTTATCACTGTTTAAATATAGAATACATTATGCAAAAAAACAATATTGCACTTGAACAAAGGAGACTTCTGAAAGTAGGTTCATGCAACAGGTTAAATATAAAGTAATTTGAGCAGTTCTGCAGTATTCTAAGAAAATCAGTCAGCTAAAGAATCACATTCACCTGCTTTCTGAACTATGAAAGTACGATGATTTTATATTTTTATTTTAGTCTGTCATTTTCCTTCAGGCACTTCACACACAAGCAGGAAGGGGTTCCTATATTCATTCATTTCTCTCAAACTGCTTGTCAGCATTTTAGCAGCTAGTTGTGTTCATTACCTGGAATTCAAAATGCCAAGTTATTTTAGCTATTATAGGAAATGAAGGGTATGTGTACGTGTGCATAATAATCCCTACATGTGGAATGCCCAGTGAAAAAAAAATAACCCACTAAAAACTTCAAACGTAAAATCATTGTTATTACGAGTTTCCAAATGAGCCACAAGCAGCTGGACCTCGCCCACTTCAGGCAACTGGAGATGAAAATGAAGTCCTACATCTGGTATATTTCTGTATGACGACGCATCCCATCAAAACGTTTCAGTCAGTTCGAAATTCAATGACATATCTTGTGTATGAAAAAAAAAGTCTGTGTCATTACTTCTCTCTCCGGCCCCATGTCTCCTTAAGGATTACTGTAGGTTGAATGTGAGTATGAAGGTGGCAATGACACCAGAGAGCATGAAGAAAGGTAGCCAGGTCTTGAGGAACGCCGCACAACTGAGGGAAAGAGAGAAGGAGGATTACGGGTGTGAGCCACAACAATCATTAAAACCTGGAATTCTGGTGTAAGTGAGCATCAGAGAGGGTAAAAATAGATTCCGCTACATACTGAAAAAAGACTAGGACACAGGAAGTAATGTTGAGGCGTCGCATTGTGAAATCGCTCCTCTCTCTCCGTGGTAACCCGCCTTTCCCACCATCCCCACGGCTATGCCCTAGCCTGTGTCCTATTGCCCTTCCCACCTGCTCTCCCGCTGCACACACAGCAAAGGGAGCCCCAGAGGCAAGGTGACCTCCAGCGGTGACTTAGAGAGGAGTGTTTCTGTCAGTGATGAATTACATGACTAACCCCTGAACTTTGAAGACGCAGTGCCTTGGGAGAACAACGCAGAGCCAGCACAAACTGCGATGGCAAGTTTTTTTTCTATGTGGGTCAACAGAGAATAATGAGGGGTTTTCTCAGAACCATATGTCTCTTAATTCACAGTGCAAGTACCCTACAGCAGAGCACATGTATAGGAGCCTTTAACACATCCAAACTTGTGCCTCTGATCCAGGATTGTCTTTGGCACAAATATTGTTGGCAAACAATGTGCTACTAACAATACAATGTATAGCAGGATGTCTCTCTTGAGACGGCTCAGGTCCTTTGATGGATATAGCAAAATATTGCACATGTTTTGATCAGTTTCTAGAGGCTGGTGTAAGATCTTACACTTTTATGTGGGGGCGGGCTACATCTGTGTAAATGATGTCTACATAATGAACAAGGTCGACAGGGAGGCGAGTTCAGTTGCTAGACTTGACCTTGGCTTACTACAGACAGCGGTGGAGAAAAAGATGGTAGCCAAGTTGCTGGCCATCAAGGACAACGCCTCCCACATCCTTCATGACATGCTGATGAAGCGATGCAATTCTTTTAGCAAGACTCCAATAGCTAAGGCGTACCAGAGAGTGCTTTGGGAAGTTTTTATACTTACCACCAACAAGCTTCTAAACTTCCTCCTGTGCCAGGGCTTTGACAATTGTACTAATGCACCCGTCTACTACACTAGATATACTACTCTTTATTCTATGTACTAGGGATTGCACGAATGCATAATTTTACAACTCGAGTACTCTTTTCCTGTAAAACTCAAGTTCTCAAGTAGTCGGGGGGGGGGGTGCAGGAGGTGTCTTGCACCAATTAAAAAAGACTATGCAAAAATGATGGGGTTGGTCTCAGCATATAAAGCAAAGCAAAGATAGAAAGGTCAGTCGACAAAGTGGGTTTTTCACTAAGTGTTCTTATTGTGTTTAGATATTATTTTGTAAATTCAATGAAACCTGGTCAACATTAGTAAGCCTGACTTAAAAATGAGATTATTCATATTTGCTTGCATCCATTTTTTAACAACATTAATTTGTTTAGCTGCGTTAGTGTAGTAGCCTAGTTTATTACATGAAAGACTCGATGTTAGAGCCATCCTTGAGAAATCCATCAACAACTCACAGTTGTCGGACGTTTATTTCACCACAACCACCTTGGGAAAGAAAATCTGCAGTGAAATACAACAATAAAGCAAACACACATTCAGTAACCTACGATGTGAAGAAACTGAGCGTGCACGTGTTCTAGCATCCCGTGATTGGAGTACTTGATGTTAATATATAAACTCAAGAATTGATGCAACTGCTCGAGAAATCGAATGCTCGAGTACGCTGTGCAACCCCTACTACGTACTGCTCTATCTACCGAATATTGAAAATTAATTCAGTTGTGTTCCTTTGAATCATGACCATGATGCTTATTCTGTTGTTTTTCTCCTCTAAAACTATTCATATTTATTTCGCTGATAACACCTCTAATTTTTTTATTTTTGACAAGTGTTGACCATTTATGGCTATTAGATAGGATATTTTATAGTAGGTTAATTTCAGTGACACCGTTTAGTGTCTCTTCATTACTTTAGTACAGACAACACACTACTCTATGAATAACTTGTGCATTAGCCGTGTGTTATTAGACATTTTTTCAGTCCAAAAGAAGACTAAGAAAAGTCGCCCTATTTTGACTCTTGCTTTCCCCAAAGAGATTATAAAGGTTTATTATCCCTAAACATATTCCTCCTGCTGTAACTTGAACACAGGATCTAACAATGAAACTCAACTCAAGAAACTAACTGTAGCACATATTGTTACAACTTCATTTAGCAGATGCTTTTATCCAAAGTGACATATCTGAGCGTTAATACAACACAAGCAAGGATCAATGCATAGGGTGCATAGAAGCGATTTTTTTTGTATTTTATCAATACCATCAGGTGTGGAGGTGTTTGTGAGAGAAAAGAGCTGGTTCTTTAGCTTCATCTTACAGATAGAGAGGGAGTCAGCAGATCGAATGGAGTTTGGTAACTTGTTCCACCACCAGGGAACCACAGAATAGAAGAATCTGGCTCGTGACTGAGGACCCCGTTGTGGTGGAAGTGCCAAGGACCTTTCATTGACAGAGCACAGTGAGCGAGACTGAGTGCAAACCTGAATGCGAGAGCTCAGGTAGGCGGGAGCCATTTCAGTTGCTGTTTTGTAAGAGAGCATCAAGGTTTTGAATTTGATGCGGACAGCAACTGAGAGCCAATGGAGGAATATGAACAGCAGAGAGACATGTGCTGATTTGGGTTGGTTGAAGACCAGACACACCGCTGCGTACTGGATCATTTGCAGACGTTTGAAAGTGCACGCAGGGAGACCTGCCAGTAAGAGTTGCAGTAATCAATGCATGATATTACAAAAGCCTGTACCAGGAGTTGTGCTGTATGCTCAGACAGGTAGGGTCTAATATTCCTGATGTTATACAGGGCAAATCGGCATGACCGAGCAATTGAGGCCACGTGAACCTTAAAGGTTAGTTGGTCATCAATCATGACACCCAGGATTCAGACAGACTTTGTGGGCACAAGTTTGGTTGATCCAAGCTGAATATTGATCTGTTGTTGTAGGGATGGCCTGGCTGGGGTGACAATGAGCTCAGTCTTAGATAGGTTAAGCTGAAGGTGGCATTCTTTCATCTATATAGAGATATCAGCCAAGCATGACGATATCCATGCCAAGACTGTGAGGTCATCTGGCAGGAATGATAGGAAGAGCTGGGTATCGCCAGCATAGCAATGGTATGAGAAACCATGGCAGTGAATGATTGCACCAAGTGAGATAGTGTATATTGAGAAGAGAAAGGGACCGAGCACTAATCCTTGAGGCACCCCTGTGGATAAACCATGCAGTTTGGACACTTCTCCTCTCCAAGATACTCTAAAAGATCTCCCTGAGAGGTAGGACATGAACCAGCTGAGGGCAGATCCTGAGATACCAAGCTCAGTGAGCGTGGAGAGGAGGATTTGGTGGTTAACCATGTCAAAGGCAGCTGACAGATCTAGCAGCAATAAAAGATGAGGACTGACCAGCAGCTCTAGCCAAATGCATCGATTCTATTACCGACAGGAGTGCAGTCTCGGTAGTGACCCCGTTTAAAGCCAGACTGATTCGGATCGTACAGATTGTTCTCAGAAAGGAATTCAAAGACTTTGTTAAAGACCTTGCACTCAGGGACGTCCAGGTAGCATAGCAGTCTTTATTCCATTGCCTACCAACATGGGAATCACCGGTTCAAATCCCTGTGTTACCTCCAGCTTGGTCAGGCGTCCCTACAGACACAATTGGCCGTTTCTGCAGGTGGGAAGCCGGATGTGGGTAAGTGTCCTGGTCCCTGCACTAGTGCCTCCTCTGGTCGGTCGGGGTGCCTGTTTGGGGGGGAGGGGGAACTATGGGGGAATAGTGTGATCCCCCACATGCTATGTCCCCCTGGTGAAACCCCCCACTGTCAGGTGAAAAGAACGGCTGGCGACTCCACAGGTATCGGAGGAGGTATGTGGTAGTCTGCAGCCCTCCCCAGTTCAGCAGAGGGCGTGGAGCAGCGACCGGGACAGCTCGGAAAATAGGGTAATTGGCCAGATACAATTGGGGAGAAATCCCCCCCCAAAAAAAGACTGTGCGCTCAATATTCTTGATAGAAAGGATAGGAGTGAAACAGGTCTGTAGTTTTCAACCTGGGTTGAGTGTAGGTTTTTTGAGCAGCGGGGTGACCCAAGCTTGCTTAAATGCAGTGGGGAACACACCCATTGTAAGTGAGGAGTTGATGTGTGTGACTGTGGGGTCAAGTACGGGGGAAATAGTCTGTAGGAGGTTTGATGGTATCGGCTAAGAGACAGTGATAGTCACTGAGGTCAGTGAACGCTCTGGTTTTACACCATTTTCTCCGCCACTCTGAGCCTCGCCCTTTGATGACCTCAGTGAGCCATGGACTGGGGGGGGGGGTTATGAGCAGGTTTGGATGCTAGAGAGCAGAGATTGTTAAGAAAGGGTGCTAGTGAGGAACAGTGTGTCTATGATACATACTATACAAACAATGTGCACATGGACCAAAAATATTTACCTGACATGTTTTCCATGAATGAGAGAAAGCAGACAGAGGTTAACCATGTTCCAGGATGTACTGTTGTCGTAGCGCATTAGGTTGAGAGCCATGGCTACATGGGAGTGGCAATTATCACAGCACAGATTGTGCTAGAAAAAGAAAAACACATAAAACAAAGGAAGCAGCGATGCTGTACATATTTAAATAATTATACTTAATATTAAATTATCATATTTCTAAGGACATCAAAATACAGTTCTAAGAATTACCCCAAAAATAAAAGTACATTTATGGTTGTAAACACCATGTCAGAAGACAATCTTTTACATGAGATACGCCATCATACCGGCCGGCATTTGTATTCCTCAGAAGCATCATGGATGGCTTTATCCCATGTTGCAGGACCACTGCCACAGACCTTGTCCACATCGAGCTTCCAATACCTTTGCAAAAATAATTTTTCTCATTTAGATTTTTTTTAAAGCTTTGATTAAATTCATAGATCTGATGTTGAAATGCAACCAATATGCTGGATAGAAACAATTTTAAAAACTTACTTTGTTGGTCTACCGAAGCCCATGTTATCCTCCTGAGAAAAAAAAAAACAACCTGAAATTAGTTAACAAGAACGTTTTAATTTAGGATTTTACCTTTGCTTGAATGGATCTCACCGATTACTGTATCTACAGGTCAAATGGATATCACAAAAAGAGTTAGAGTGTAAAAAAATTAATAAAGTAAACAAATGATAGATTAAGTTTGTTTGAGTTGGCGTCCACTATCTTTCATTGGGAATACACCAGCTCTTGCCTTTACATTACAAATCAGACTGATGGCAAGTGGCCTTGGTACTTGGAAAGCTTTCTTGGTGGACCCACTTCAGCCAGTGGAATAAAGGGTGGTGTTCCTTTCCAATCTACTATGCACAATAGGTGCACATCATGCTTGACTCACCGAGACAAAGTATGATCCTGCAAAGTCTCGTATGACGCCGGAAGAGGTACAGATACCCATGTGACCGATAAAGGGGAGCAGCCACCTGCATGACGCATTCACAAAAAATAAGGGGGGGGGGCAGCGGTTAAGTGTCAGTCAACCTGTAGACTTCATTGTTAAGCCCAGTGAAAGACGGCGTCAACGCTATTATAGTCACACAAAAGTTTTCAGATTTGATATTTGCATTTTCTGCCACAGTCTGCTAGTCAACGTGTGATGTTAAAAATCTTAATTTATCTAGCAGAGTGCTGGTCTTCCGTCTAAGCAGCTAACGTCGTCGCATTCAATGACAAACAATAACAGCGACCCAATAGCAACAGCCAAAAAGGAAAGAAAAACCGGATAAAATACACTTACGATAAAATAGGAATAGGTGTCCAGACCACGCAATAAGGATAGCGGCTATTTATGCGGTCGATTTTCTCGAAACCCCCGTGGTAATTCATCATTACGTCGACGTCGTCCGCCTCCGCCATCACTGGATGAGTCTGTCCGAGTAAAGCGGTGGCAAAACGAAAGCGGAAACGCGCCTTCGTCACCACCGTCGATCTACAAACTATGTAAACCGGTGTATCCAGGAGTTCTTTCTCCAAGGAAACCGAAGCACTAATATATATACATAGTGCTTCTATATATATATATATGTGTGTGTGTGTGTGTGTGTGTGTGTGCAGCGCAAATATATGGGAACCTTTTCCGTGTTTTGTTATTTTCGGTATTATTATTGTAGCGAATTCGGGGGACAACGCAACCGCAGGAGCTGCCGCGGCTAGGAGGCGAACCCGTATCGCCCGCACCGCAGGAGCCGTCGTTAACCGCTCGACTAAAGGGTCATACCCGCGAGCCAGCGGCCAGCGTGTCTTCTTATCCGTGCACGTTACATTGTTTTATTTTCAGATTATCAACACGGTTTTACACACTAGTACCACTGCAATCACGAGAGGTGCTTGATCATACAGTCATAACTGTGCACAAAAATTGTTAGGCTGACAGGCCCAGTAATATGCGAGATTAGCTGCGGACAGACACACACGGACAGAAAAAAAAACTTTTTCCTGCCATTATCAGACTTTGGCCAAGTCGATTGAACGAGAAATGTGGGAGGAAAGGTTGTTACTATGCAGCACTCAAGCTGTAAATGACATTTAATGTAGCCCAGCATACTCCCCGTATCTATTACATTTCATGTTTACTCATTTGTAAGTTTAAATAATTATGTCATTAGTTTATATATCAAGGTCGACGGTCTTAAAATAAGAACGTCGACATAATGCCAAAACCAGTTAAATGAACTGTAAAGGGGTGGAAAAGACCACAGAGGAACTCTTAGGGACTTCAGAGAAAGCCCAGCATATCAGCATTTTAAATGCTATTGTAACGCCCATGGATAAGTAGACACGCTGGCCGCTGGCCTGACCCTTTAGTCGAGCGGTTAGCGATGTCTCCTGCGGTGCGAGCGATACGGGTTCGCTTCCCAGCCGCGGCAGCTCCTGTGGTTGCGCTGTCCCCCGAATTCGCTACATTGGTGTCAGAAGTGGGATGGTGAAGACCGTGAGGTCATCGGTAGCGCGTGCCCCCTGAGGCGTGAGGGAGCCGATATGCTGAAGGACGGGGTAGTGTAACGTGCACGGATAAGTAGACACGTTGGTCCTTAGCTAACAATTGTTATCCTTTAGTCGAGCGGTTAGCGATGTCTCCTGCGGTGCGGGCGATACAGGTTCGCTTCCCGGCCGCGGCAGTTCCTGTGGTTGCGTTGTCCCCCGGATTCGCTACACTATATTTAAGCCCTTTCATTTAATAATAATAATTCTGGTAACACGTTAGTATGGGGAACGTAGTCACCATTAATTAGGTGCTTATTAGCAACATATTGGCTCTTAATTGGTCATTATTACGTACTCATTAATGCCTTACTCTGCATGGCCTTATTATACAACCAGTAAGCCATTAACTATGAGTTTTCCCTCTATAACCTCAGAATTATTGCTTATTAGTAGTACCATCTCAATATGCTTTGCTTAGAATGGACTTTATAAGGTGGTAATACCACAAGAAGAGTTATTCTCCCTTACTAACACTTAATGAATATGGTCTGTTCTTACATAACAAAACTACAAGTGTTAAATTAAGTTTTTGTTACTTAGAATATGTTCCCCATATTAAAGTGACATCTTGATCATTACTAATTCACTAGCAATTACGTTTTTTATGTTCCCCATACTAAAGTGTTACCATAATTATCTCTTCTAATTTCAGCCCTAGTTTCTATCAAGTTTGCTTTCGTAATGAAAGGGTTACTGTCCTGAAACCATGAAAATCGAGTTATCCAATCAGATTTTGTTGTTGTCTCTTGGCAGAGAAAGGGTTAGCTCCCTCATTGGTTAGGACTGCTAGAAGTCCTTGTGCTTATACGTTTATTTAGAAAGTGACAGGTAAATCAGCCAATCATATTTTGCTGCTGTAGTGGGTGGGATAAAAAAAAAAATCGCCCTAGGACTTCTAGAAGTCCAGACAAGGGCTCACTTATATAAAAGAAAGATGTGCGGTTGCTGAGGAGTCATTACTTGTGACTGACCAACTCTTTCACATTGGTGATCCAAATCTACTGGTTCACTTAGAGCACTTTGAGTGGCTGTTGCAGCTAGAAAAGCGCTATAAAAAATGCAGCTTGATTAAACCAATCGAACCGCACATCACTAACGTTAGTCTGTGTATTAGACGAGTGCAATGAAGTTTACGAAGCATGGCTACAGGAGGAGATGAGAGCGATGTTGTAGCTAGCTTGTTAGCGTTACCCTTCTCAAGATGTGCTTTCAGGGAAAAGCAACAAGTGATTGGAAATGGAAGGCCAACTCCCGCTCTTGTCTCACCTATGCTTCACCTCATCGGTCTGGTGTTGACCATCCCCGTATCCACCTCTTCAGTTGAGCGGTCTTTCTCGGCCCTATCAATACAATGAGACAGGATGGACTGGGAGCTTTGGCACCAATGTCCATAGAAAAAGGCCTTCTGATGGAACTTAAATCCAAGGACAAACTGCATCATGCTGCCATTGCCCACTTCACAAAGAAGGACCGACAGATGGACTTTGTATTCAAATAGCCTAATAAGGTAAGCTGCCTCATTTTGTTTTACTCCAAATCAAAGCTGGCATCATTTTACATATTATGATGGCACTTCATAGCTGGTTAATACCACACTTTGCTCATGTAACATTAGGCCTACTATACTCAATATTATGGCGTAAGATTTGGCATATTTTGCATACGATTGTATTGCGACTTTGCTCATGGCATATTCTGCATGTAAAGGTTGATTTTATCGTTATTTCTATTCTTTGCTCATGAATTGTTTTGACTTGGTCTGGTCAGTTTGTAAAGAAGGGGTTTTATGATGCTGCATGCTACCACTGTCCATGGTGCTGTTGTAGGCCAGAAGCAGAGGCCATGTCATGTACATTTTCATTGTTTTTCCAAGTATGGAGAGAGACAAGGGCTATTTGATACCCAATGGATTTGATTTTGGTGGATCTTGAGGCACTGAGTTACTGGCGGTGTGTTTGTGTGTGTCGGTGAGCTGTGTGTGTCAGAGGTTTTCACATGTGGTGCTGCGATGGGTGCACTTTGTGTGTGTGCGTTAGAGCCGTGTGTCGGAGCGGTTCACATATTAAAAGATAACCCCAAAATTTGGCTGATTACAATATCATTGCGCCGGTAAATGCCCACTGCCAGACCCCACGGTTCACTACTGGATCCAGCCAAAGGATGCTGTGGGATTCAGGACATTTGCTGATTTCCTGAGTGCATGTCAGGAAGCTATGCCTCATATTAAAGGTCTGGACATTTTGAATGACTGAGGAGAATCAGAAATTGGTTCAAAAATTACCTGACTGGGCGGCATCAAGGTGAAACCGTCAAGCTACTCAAGTCATGAAAGAAAAGGAGAATTCCCAAAATTTGAAGATTTTGCCAACTTCATGACAATGGAAGCAGAGGTTGCATGTAATCCTATCACATCCTTTCCCGCTCGCCGCTCCTCAGACTCCACTACAGGTAAAAACTATCTCAGAGAGAAGAAGTCTACTTCTAATGTTCTCCACACACAATCAGAGACTGAGACTCAAGGCCACATAAAAACAAGTTTAAAGACACAATGCATGCTTTCTCACAACAGTAAGCATCGCCTGCACTGCTGTCCAGAGTTTGAAAGAAAATCTCTTGATGAACGATGAAGGTATGTTAAAGAAAAGAAACTATGCTTGCCTCAAGCCAGGTCACAGTGCAAAGGACTGCTGACACAGGCACACACGCAAGAAAAAAACATCCTGTCTCCAAGATGACAGCTACTCAAAAGTTGAACCAGTGGCAGTCCCAAACCTCAGGAACACAGAGGAAGCAGCAACCATACTGTCTCTTAGTACAAAGACTGAGAAGCCATCTTCCAACACCTCCATGATTGTGCCAGTATGGGTTTCTTCGGAGTCATCCAGGTATGGAAATGCTTGTTTATGCTCTTCTTGACACACAGAATGACAGTTTTTATTGACCAAGAAGTTAGCAACAGTCTGAAAATCAAGTTAACTCCTGTAAGGCTAAAGCTAATTACTACTACTACTTCCAGCTGCTCCGATTAGGGGTTGCCACAGCGGATCAGGTTTCCATCTCTTCCTGTTCTCTGCATCCTCCTCTGTCACACTAGCCACCCCCGTCCTCTCTCACCACATCCATAAACCTCCTCTTTGGCCTTCCTCTTTTCCTCTTCCCTGGCAGCATCCTCCTCTCAATATACCCAGCATCTCTCCTCCATGTGTGTCCAAGCCATCTCAATCTTGCCTTTCTTGCTTTGTCTTCAAACGTCCAACCCGAGCTGTCCTTCTAATATACTCATACCTAATCCTGTCCTTCATCACTCCCAATGAAAATCTTAGCATCTTCAACTCTGCCACCTCCAGCTCTGCCTCCTGTCTTTTCATCAGTGCCACTGTCTCCAAACCACATAACATAGTTGGTCTCTCAACCATTTTGTAAACCTTCCCTTTAACTCTTGCTGGTACTCTTCTGTCGCAAATCACTCCTGACACCCTTCTCTACCCACTCCACCCTGCCTGCACTCTCTTGTTCATCTCTCTTTTCTGCACTCCCTGTTACTTTGTACAGTTGACCACAAGTATTTAAACTCGTATGCTTTCGTCACCTTCACTCCTTACATCCTCACCATTCCACTGTCCTCCCTCTCATTCACGCTTATGTATTCCGTCTTGCTCCTACTGACTTTCATTCCTCTTCTCTCCAGTGCATATCTCCACCTCTCCAGGCTCTCCTCAACCTGCAACTTACTCTCACTACAGATCACAATGTCATCCGCAAACATCATAGTCCACGGAAACTCCTGCCTGATCTCGTCTGTCAACTTGTCCATCACCACTGCAAACAAGAAAGGGCTCAGAGCCGATCCTTGATGCAATCCCACCTCCACCTCTTACCCATCTGTCATTCCAACCGCACATCTCACCACTGTCACACTTCCCTCATACATATCCTGCACCACTCCTACATACTTTTCTGCAACTCCCGACTTCCTCATACAATACCACACCTCCTCTTTTGGCACCCTGTCATATGCTTTCTCTAAATGCACAGACACAATGTAACTCCTTCTGGCCTTCTTTACACTTTTCAATCAACATTCTTAAAGCAAACATCACATTTGTAGTGCTCTTTCGTGGCATGAAACCATACGGCTGCTTGCTAATCATCACCTCTTCTCTTAACCAAGTTTCTATTACTCTTTCCCATATCTTCATGCTGTGGCTGATAAACTTTATACCTCTGTAGTTGCTACAGCTCTGCACATCACCCTTATTCTTGAAAATCGGTACCAGTATAGTACTTCTCCACTCCTCAGACATCCTCTCACTTTCCAGGATTGTGTTAAACAATCTAGTTAAAAACTCCACTGCCATCTCTCCTAAACATCTCCATGCCGCCGCAGATATGTCGTCTGGACCAACTGCCTTTCCACTCTTCATCCTCTTCATAGCTGCCCTCACTTCCTCCTCGCTAATCCACCGCACTTCCCGATTCACTATCGCCACATCATCCAACCTTCTCTCTCTCTCATTTTCTTCATTCATCAGCTCCTCAAAATACTCCTTCCACCTTCTCAACACACTACTCACATTTCCATCTCTATCCTTGATCGCCCTTATCTGCTGCACATCCTTCCCAGCTTGGTCCCTCTGTCTAGCTAATCGGTACAAGTTCTTTTCTCCTTCCTTAGTGTCTAACCTGTCATACAACTCACCGTATGCCTTTTCCTTTGCCACCTTTCTCTTCACTTTATGCTGCATCTCCTTGTACTCCTGTCTACTTTCTTCATCTCTCTATCCCACTTATTTTCCAACCTCTTCCTCTGTATACTTTGCTGTACTTACTCATTCCACCACCAATTCTCCTTGCCTTCCTTTCCTGATGACACACCACGTACCTTCCTAGCTGTCGCCTTCACTATTTCTGCAGTGGTTGCCCAGCCATCTGGTAACTCTTCACTACCACCCAGTGCCTGTTTTAACTCCTTCCTGAACTTCACACAACAGTCTTCCTTCTTCAACTACCACCATTTGATCCTTGGCTCTGCCTTCACTCTCTTCCTCTTCTTGGTCTCCAAAGTCATCCTACATACCAATATCCAATGCTGCCTAGCTACATTCTCCCCTGTCACCACCTTGCAGTCTCCAATCCCTTTCAGATTGCACCTTCTACATAAGATATAGTTCACCTGTGTGCACTTTTCTCCACTCTTATATGTCACCTTGTGGCTAAAGCTAACTACAATGCTCAGATAGGATGCTTTAATGCACAGTGAAAGGGTCTCAGAGTGACGTTACAATTCCAAAATCATCATTGCTTTCCCTCCTGCCACACCAAAGCCTGTATACCAGTGAATCGAACACATTCCTACCTGTGACACGGCAAGGCACTGGAATCATCTCAATACAATAGCAGATGAAATTCCACCACAGCTGGAGTGTGAAATTGGCCTATTAATAGGCTACAATTGCTCAAGGGCACTAGCACCACAGCAGGTAATCTTAGAAGGAGAAGGGAAACTATATGCAGTTTACATAGAAATATGGAGTATTGTTGGTTTTTCCTCACCACATCATGACTCAACAAGCATCACAAACGTGCCAGAGTCGCTGTCAAAGAGCTCCCTCTAGTGACTACAGCAGATGCTATTAAGGTTCCTGAGTCTGATTTTAAGGATGACAGCAAAGATAGCAAGACAGTTTCTCAGGGCGACAATCTTCCTGAACATGTTAAAGGAAGGAATCTACAAAAACGTGAATGGATGCTATGAAATGCCACTCCCCTTCAAAGAGAGACCCTACCTCCCAGACAACAAGCAACTAGCCATTGTCCGGCTCAGTCATCTCAAAAGAAAAGTGTTAAAAAATTACATGTATAAGGAACGGTACGTGAAATTTATGAATGAGGTCATTGAAAAGGGTGATGCAAAGGAAGTTCATGAAGAGGGGAAAAATTATATATTCCTCACCATGGGGTCTATCACCCTAAAAAAAAACTCCACATGGCCTTTGACTGCTCTGCTCAGTACATGGGAACAAGCCTGAATGATCACCTATTGACAGGCCGACCTGCTAAATAATCTGAATGACGTTCTCATCAGATTCAGACAGCAACATATTGCCCTAATGTGTGATACTGAGAAGATGTTTCACAAATTCCATGTTCATGAACCTGACAGAGACTATCTACTTTTCCTCCGGTGGAAAAATTTAGTCCTGAATGCTGAGCCACAGGAATTTCACATGAAGGTTCATCTATTCAGTGCTGCGTCATCACCCGGATGTGCCAATTATGGATCGAAACATCTTGCTAAAGAAAATAAGGCTCCGTTTCCCCTTGGCTCACAGTTTATTATGAAAGACTTCTGTTGATGGTGTAACAAGCACGGCAAACACAGATGAAGCCATTCAGCTTGCAATGAAAGCCAAGAAGATCTGTGATACAGGTGATCTGAGACTGCACAAGTTTGTGTATAACAACAAGGCAGCGTTAGAGACTGTACCTCCATCTGAGCTTGCCACTGAAGCAAAAGCCCTTGACCTGGCCCTCAATGATTCAAATTTCGAGAGAGCCTTAAGAATCCATTGGCACATTAAATCTGACATTTTCAGATATTGTGTTCACCCTAATGGCCAACCAGCCACAAGGCGTAGCATGCTAGCCACAGTTGCACCCCTTTAATCAGAAAAACATGTGCTCCAAGAAACACAAACAAGGCACAGGCTGGGATGACCCTCTCCCCAGTGAACTGAAACCAGTGTGGGAAAACTAGAAAAGTGATATTGCAAATTTGGGGGGGGGGGGGGGGAAATCATCATACCCCACTGTTACTTGCCTCCTGACTTTGGACAAGTTGTGAAAAAGAGCTCCATCACTTATCTGATGCAAGTACATATGGTAATGGCCAAGAAGGAAATGTACATTGCGTTCTGGTGATTGCAAAGTCCAGTGTAGCTCCCATTAAGGTCATAACGATACCCAGATTAGAACTGACAGCTGCTGTTGTCTCAGTTGCAGCAAGCAACACCTTAAAAGATGAGCTTGGACTGTCAGATATAGATGAGTACTTCTGGATGGACTACAAGGTGGTTCGGGGGTACATAAACAACGAAGTTCGCCATTACCACATATTTGTGTCTAACAGGGTGCAAAAGATACCTCTCAGTACCTCTCCTCAGCAGCGGAGATACATCCCTACTGATCAAAACCTTGCAGACATTGCTTCAAGTGTAAGTGAGCTTGCTACATCTAACTGGTTTACAGGACCTCAGCTCTTTTGATAGAAAGAGATACCTCCAGCTGCGGAAGTCATCACAGGAATACCAATCGGGGATCCAGAAGTCAAAAGGATCCAGACACCAAATACACTGAAAACAGAACATGCAAGTCTCTCACACCGACTGTCAAAGTTTTCTTGTTGGTATAGAGCCACTCAAGCCATAGCACAGCTCGTCAGTTGCATCAAGGAAGACAAATCAGCATGTCACAGCACTGTTCAAGAAAGTGAGTGTGTATGGAACATCCTCATAAGAGATGTACAAAGACAATGAAGAGGAGATAAGGATGCTCAAAAAGAGGACTCCACTTCCATCTCAGAGCAAACTGTTTCAGCTTGATGCTTTCCTTGATCAAGATGGACACCTCAAGGTGGGAGGAAGATTGAAAAATGCATCACTTCCTTCTTCTTTGAACCACTCAGTGATCATCCCATCACCAGAATAATAATAGCTTATTATCATGAAAAGGTCCAACATCAAGGTAAAGGCCTAACTATTAATGAGATAAGAGCAAATGGATTCAGAGAATGAACAAGAGCTATTGCATCATATGTGCATCAGCGTGCTAAATGTCGAAAACTGAGGAAATACACAGAACATCAGATCTACCGTCAGAATGGATAGCTCCATCATCACCATTCACTTACTGTGGAATGGACTGTTTGGTCCTTTTCTCACGAAGCAAGCACACAAAGTTCACAAGCGATATGGCGTTCTTTTCACATGCTTTCTTTGTCGAGCCATTCACAATTGAAATGTTGGATGATAGGTCGACATATGCCTTTATTAATGGACTTCATTGCCATAAGAGGGGCAGTATGTCAAATAAGATGTGATCAAGGAACTAACTTCGTTGGAGCTGCAAATTAACTTTGTGAGGCTTTAAGTCAAGTGGACACGAGTCATCTCAACACATTTCTGGCTGAAAAGCAGTGTGATTTCAACATGAACGCTCCCCATTCAAGTCATGCAGGTGGTGTATGGGAGGCAAATTAGAACAGTGAGGAATGTTCTTCGTTCCACTCTCACTTTCATCTGGCAGGCTGGACAACGCCTCTCTGCAGACATTCTTCTATGAGGCTATGGCTATTGTAAATAGTCGTCTGCTCACAGTTGATCACTTGAGTGATCCAGACTGTCCGAAACCACTAACTCCCAATCACCTGCTCACATGAAGTCTATAGCAGCCTTGCCACCTCCCAGCAGATTCATCAAAGAGGACATGTATGCTCCTAAGAGGTGAGGTCATGTTCAATATCTTGATGAGCAATTCTGGAATTGTTGGAAGGAATATGTCCATGTTACAGCCAAGGGATGTAACGGTCTAATATCGCCACCAGACAACGATGACATAATCCAAGGAGAAACCTCAAGGTTGGGGACATCGTCATGAAGAAGACGGATGACCTCCCACGGAACAAGGGAGGTTAGCCAGTGTTGTGGACACAGTGACTGGTAAAGATGGACTTGTAAGAAAGGTAAAGATTATCTTGGAGACAAGAAGTTGGGTAAGGAGGGACAGCAATCCAGTGCAAAAGCTGGTCCTGCTCTTAGAAACTGTGAATTCCCTCTTCACTTCACAACCGTATCCTTAACAGTTTGAAAGTTTGTTTTTTGGACATTGTTACGGCTGACCTAAAACCGAAAGACCCAACAAGTGGTGCAAGAGCCGTACCATAAGAAAGCCACTAAAGAAAATGGTTCAGAGTCACTTTTACCATATAATTATGGGTTTATTACAATCTTGGCCAAAGCTCATGAACAACTAAGGCAGGGCAGCCATAAGGGCAAACTATGATGACTAAAGATGAATGCACTAAACACAAACAGACAAGGGAAACAATACTCACCGTCCTGCCTGGCAAAGCCAAATAAAAATGAAGGGGGGTACTAACCCCAAGGTCAAAAAAGGGGTCTAGAACATAAGCATGAGTGCCAGGCAAAAGTTAACTAAAGTTTATAAAAATCAAACAAACAGCATTCAGCAATGTGAGAGGACCTCTCCCTGCCCATGGACTTTTGAGCTTTTATAGGAGTCAGTAGGGGAAGGCCTCAGGTGCAGTCCGTCTGCAATCAGTGCAGCAATTAGCGCCACTTCACTGGCCCCGCCTTCCCAGGCACCACCTCAGATGACAGAATGGGCAGGGGCGTAACAGACATTCTTATAGACTCTTGCATAAAAGCACTGACAATGTTTAATAAACCTTACCAGTTAAGAGGTCACTGTAGAAATAATTTGAGCTTTACATTCCATACTGTCATTTAAAGTCCCTAATGATTTGGTGGGAGTGTAAATTACCTTTAATGTAGCCCAGCATACTCCCAGTATCTATTACATTTCATGTTTACTCGTTTGTGTTTTTGTAAGTTTAAGTCATTAATTATGTCATTAGTTTATATATTAAGGTTGACGCTCTTATTTTGAAAGGTTAATGTCACGCAATGCCAAAAACCTGCTCAATGAACGTAAAGGGGTGGAAAAGGGGTGGAAAGACGTAAACAAAGCAAGGTGTAAATATCGCCATGTGTCTGCTTAAGTGAATGCATACAAAAATTTGGTTCCACTACACTACAACCGTGTTAAGCTCATTCAAGTTAGATGCTGTGTTACTACAAAGTTTTTATGCAAATAAAAAATAAAAAAATCAGATAATATATCCAAAGTAACTCTGATCCAATGTTTGAAGGAGCATGAGAGAAAGTTGACATGGCCTGCTCTAGATAATGGTCTGCAGAGTGCTTTATCACTGAAACCTCTATTTCTCTTCAAGCTGGGTCACCTCATTAGTGTATGTGGGTCAGGTGATGAAATCCCATATAGTTATTATGCATATGATATATTGCATGCATTTGATTTCAAGCTCAACACTCAGCAAAAACAGGGGTGGAGGAAAAAAATTACCAATGAAATTAATTATAACTTAAGCATCCATACTGTAGCCTAAGGCATCATAGCCCATATCCTTACAACTTTGTTAGTGAAGCATCACATATGAATGAATCACTCTAACTGTGGGTATGTGCTGTGGAGTGACTTGCATACCAAGAGACAAAATTCACAAATGAGTAACAATCAAAGAGTGGGAGTACAGGCAAGGTGTTTAACAATAGTCTTTTATTTTCCAGCAATGGGTTTTACAAGTTTTCTCAAAGAAAAATAAACAGAATATCTCATAAATGATTTTAACAAAGTGAACACATGGAAGCCTATTATTGCGAAGATAAATCATTCTATTTATTCTATTTTGGGCCAAAAGGGCCCAAAGGGTTGTTTTGGGCAAAGGATGAAACCTTGTCCTGTTTGCCCAAAACTATGGTTAAAGGAACCTTAACATAAGGAGGCCTCCTCAAACATCTGACTGCAGCAAAGGAACAGTGATAGGGCCAAACTGCTATTAGGAGGGAAAATCCTAACCATATCTCCCCAAAACACTTAGATCTGTTTGAAAGGAAAACTAAAAATGCATATACGCTCCTATGTTCCCAAATACCACTATTTAGCATCTGTGCTCCTAAGACATTTCTGAGTCTATATTTAGGCCCAAGCTTCTCTTTCTGGGCCCAGTATAAGTTTCACATTGGTGGCATTTGCAATCAATATGACTGTACTTAATCTAAAAAAAAAAACAAAAAAAAAACAGTCATGGTAAGTTATTAATTTCCAAACATTTCCCCAAAATGAATAGAGAAAAGATGTTGACCAAAGTCAACATTTTGTAGTACAGCATCCCTCCCAATTATAGTTAAGTATAACTCAAGGACAGAATGCCAAAAGTATGTTTTCACAAAATATAGAGAATAAATAAAACATTAATCCTTGGCCACTTAAATTACATAAATTTAAAACGTTTGACAGGGGAAACAACTCATTCTGCCACATGCTTAAAAAAAAGTGCCACAATATCATTAACACGTTTTTGTTTTTTTTTCTGAGCAACACTAACAACTTTCGAGACTGAAGAGAGTGATGCTTACTTCTAAGCTTCCTGTGATCAAAATTTCAACAAGTGAAAATATGATCAGGTTTAAATTAATGATATAGCTGTGGAGCCTGTCAGAGATGAGTGGGCGTTGTGACTGCTGTGCTCCACCTGCAGATCAGCCAAGAGATGCCACAAAGCACCATCTGTATGGTTCTCCATAGTGGAGAGTGTGGCTGTGGGGCTGCACTCTGACCTCAAACTAGGTCACCCGACGTTGGGCTTCACCTTCTACTCAATATTTCTCTCTCGCACAAACCCGAGGAGGGATAAGTGCTCGACTCCTCTTTCTCTGCGAGAGATCGAGGAGCGACGTGGAAAGTGCTGTCCTCTTCGTCAAAGGTGTATCCACACCACACGAGGGCACAGGAAGAGGTTGAGAGCTGAGGTGTTGTTGGTATTTTGAAGGGCTGAGAGGGGCATCTCCACCCCAACTCCACCTGTTGGATTCCTCTCCCCAAAGTAGCCTCCACCAATCCTCTCTTAGGACAGGGGAGGGTGGTGCATAGTGCAGAGATGTGACATGACATTCACTCAATCAATGTTTCTCTCAGTAAGAGGGGGTAATTAACACTGAAACAGAATATCTATGGTGCGTTCCCCTCTGTGCGCACACACACACACACACACACACACACACACACACACACACACACACGCAGACACACACACACACGCACACACACACACACACACGCACGCACGCACACACACACATGGGGAAGTTGGGAGAGTGCTTTGCTTCCTACCTCAACTCTATAGTGTTCTAGTGCTCATTTAGCTAGGTCGACACTGTACTTGTCCCTCTGAGCTGTCCTCATCATCTGAGCCTTCTGGGCCAACACCCCGCAGGCCTGTGATGCGATAGCCCATGTTGAGCAGCATGACCTCCAGGGGATCTGCATTCATACGCCGTTGGTTGGCCTGAGCAGCACCCTCCATGTCCTCCACCACACGTCCGTTTTCACTCTCCGTCTGGATTATGAGGAAACAGCAGTGAGAGTAGCAAGGCAACAGTGCTGTGATGGTATATAGAACTGATGCTAAGACTCCTGGAAAAACACCAAGGTAGACTTTCTGAGGGCCAAATTATATTAAAAAGGTATACTTTTGTAATATTGGCACCTTTGAATGTGCAAGGGATCTGAATCAAAACAAAACAGAGCCTGACCCCACCCACCGCCCAGTTCCGCTCTCCAAACAGTGCCATGAACGGAAAACATTATTGAATATACGCAACAGAAAGAAAAACATGTCCTTCTTCCCTAAACTGGAAGTACTGTGTCATCTTTGGATTTTGCCTTTATTGATTATTTTGGCTGCACATTAGCTCGTAACTGACAATACAATTAGATAGCTCATATTAGCCACCTGTAGAGCTATACTTTAGCAATGTAACGGACGTTAAGTAGTCAGTCAGTTAGCAGAGCGCTGGTAGTGAGTAGCAGGCATTAGTAGTGCCAACACTCCCTTGAGACAGCTGAGCAGCGTGTTCTCTCATGCTATCAAAGCCCTTCCTTTGTCTGAGGCTATTTGGGAGGCATACTGGGTTTGATTTGCCATCTGATGACAAGCTTCTCTTCAGCAATTCTCACAACTCACACTTCTCTTTTGAACTGGATATACTTGAACGCTTATGAAGGGTGGGGGTAATTCATTTATAGTCTGACATTCCAAATACAGCCACAATAATAAACCAAATTGGGGTGAATGGGACAAAGCTTCACGCCACAAACATATCATTACACCTATATGGTCAAATACAGGCTAGTCTAGATTGATTTGAAAGTCTTCCATAGTAGGCCTTTAAAAACATCTTTTATTAGCACGGGTAAATTTCATCTATAAGATCATTTAAAATGGGTGTCTGTACTAATATACCTAAAGTTATTGAACCAATAATGACGACGATGACAGTGGCAAAAGCTATAGCTTAACCAAGCTACAGCCTGGCTATGGACTATGGCCATGCCCGATGCAACAGACTACTGCTGCATTTGAGAGAACTCAGAAATAGAATAGAATACTCCTTGTTAGTAATTTTGTACATACTTACACATTAAATTTATTCTCTGCATTAGACCCATCCTAGCTATGTAGCTAGGAGCAGTGGGCAGCCACTGTGCAGCACCCAGGGACCAACTCCAGTTATTTCTTCCTATTGCCTTGGTCAGGGGCACAGACAGGAGTATTAACCCTAACATGCACGTCTTTTTTGATGGTGGGAGGAAACCGGCGTGACCAGAGGAAACCCATGCAGACACAGGGAGAACATGCAAACTCCACACAGAAAGGACCTGGGACAGCCTGGGGTTTGAACCCAGGACCTTCTTGCTGTGAGGCAACAGCGCTAACCACTGGGCCACTGGGCCACCCAAAGTTGAAATATCCAACTTCCTACTAGGAAAACTGCAACAGAACACCACTTGATGGTAGAGTTCCAACTATGAAACTGGGGTGGAATTGAAGATGGTGATATGCAGGGAAAAGTACACTGTGAATAATGAAAAATCATCTTAAGACAATTTGAAAGCTTTTAAAATGTACAGTTGAGTCAAATTTCCTATATGGCATGAAAATAAACCTGTTATACTTGTAGAGACAGGCATGTAACCACACAGGTAAATTACAAAACATTAGCATTTGCTTAGTAAGCAAGTGGATATCAATTAACAATATCATTTAGCCTGTATGTGGCGTAACCATTTTCTTTTAGAACTCCGGACTGGAAAGCTTTGTGGGTCGGAAGTTGAAAATAGCAAGAAGGAATTTCCCACATTTGACTTTGGAACACAGCATAAGGCACCAGACACACAGGACACGTCACGTCACGTCGCCATCAACATTCCGTCAACGTTACTTTTGACCTGCCTCACAGCGCACGTCGCATCACGTCATGTTCAGCCCACGCGCAGCCGACAAACGGCTGTAAAAACAGCATCTGCGCAGCAGAGACATGGGTAGAGCGCGAGAGGACGGAAAACAGTATCAGCGTGCGGCAAAAGGCACAAAAAGGTAGGTAAAAACAGCACGAGCACGCGGCAGAGAAAGCAAAATTACCAACAAGATACTAGTCAATTTCTGTAGGCCCGATTATGTTTTGCCTCGCAAAATACTTCCTTTGACTTCGTATTGTAATATTGTAATAAAATCGGGCAGATTGACAGTAGACCTATTGCATTGGGATGAGAGAACAAAATTATTTTGAAACAGTAGTCCGTAAACAGCAGAACCAATATCACTATATCAACTTTATTTCTCATTATTACAATGTACTACGCTGATTGACGGATCCGTCAGCCATCGAGAATTCAAACTCTAATTCTTGACGTTGAACGGAGCCATCAGACGTGACGGAATGTGGCTAGTGTGACACCTCTCATTGCTTCCAATTAATAATTTACTTGACGTTCGACGGAGGACGTGACGTGACGTGTCCTGTGTGTCTGGTCCGTAAGGCCATGCTCAATATCACTTTTTGCAATTAAACTAACAGGACAAAAACATCCATCCATCCATTATCCAAAACGCTTATCCTGCCCTCAGGGTCATGTTGATGCTGGAGCCTATCCCAGCAGTCACTGGGCGGAAGGCGGGGAGACACCTTAGACAAGCCGCCACGCCATCACGCAGGGCTGACATACACACACACATACATTTATACATAGGGACAATTTAGTACGGCCAGTTCACCTGACCTACATGTCTTCGGACTGTGGGAGGAAACCGGAGCCCCCAGATGAAACCCACGCAGGCAAGGGGAGAACATGCAAGCTCCACACAGAGGACGACCCCCAAGGTTAGACTACCCCGGGGCTCGAACCCAGGACCTTCTTGCTGTGAGGTGACCGCACTAACCACTGCGCCACCGTGCCACCAGGAGGACAACAACAATCAGGATAAAACTAAGCAAAAGTTTGGCATGGGTTTGTGTTTGTTTTCTATTTATGTTTTTTCAGGGATAACGAATGACTCAAGCCAGCGCCACAGTGGAACACAGCCACACTCTCACTGGCTCCACCTAACTCCAAAGACCAGGAGAGAAGTGTTTCCCCACAATTTGTAAAGGAGCTTTAGCAGTGTGATAGAGAAATAGAAAAAAAAAATATATATACACTACCGTTCAAAAGTTTGGGATCACCCAAACAATTTCGTGTTTTCCATGAAAAGTCACACTTATTCACCACCATATGTTGTGAAATGAATAGAAAATAGAGTCAAGACATTGACAAGGTTAGAAATAATGATTTGTATTTGAAATAAGATTTTTTTTACATCAAACTTTGCTTTCGTCAAAGAATCCTCCATTTGCAGCAATTACAGCATTGCAGACCTTTGGCATTCTAGCTGTTAATTTGTTGAGGTAATCTGGAGAAATTGCACCCCACGCTTCCAGAAGCAGCTCCCACAAGTTGGATTGGTTGGATGGGCACTTCTTTGAGCAGATTGAGTTTCTGGAGCATCACATTTGTGGGGTCAATTAAACGCTCAAAATGGCCAGAAAAAGAGAACTTTCATCTGAAACTCGACAGTCTATTCTTGTTCTTAGAAATGAAGGCTATTCCATGCGAGAAATTGCTAAGAAATTGAAGATTTCCTACACCGGTGTGTACTACTCCCTTCAGAGGACAGCACAAACAGGCTCTAACAGGTACTATTTAATGAAGATGCCAGTTGGGGACCTGTGAGGCGTCTGTTTCTCAAACTAGAGACTCTAATGTACTTATCTTCCTACTCAGTTGTGCAACGCGGCCTCCCACTTCTTTTTCTACTCTGGTTAGAGCCTGTTTGTGCTGTCCTCTGAAGGGAGTAGTACACACCGGTGTAGGAAATCTTCAATTTCTTAGCAATTTCTCGCATGGAATAGCCTTCATTTCTAAGAACAAGAATAGACTGTCGAGTTTCAGATGAAAGTTCTCTTTTTCTGGCCATTTTGAGCGTTTAATTGACCCCACAAATGTGATGCTCCAGAAACTCAATCTGCTCAAAGAAGTGCCCATCCAACCAATCCAACTTGTGGGAGCTGCTTCTGGAAGCTTGGGGTGCAATTTCTCCAGATTACCTCAACAAATTAACAGCTAGAATGCCAAAGGTCTGCAATGCTGTAATTGCTGCAAATGGAGGATTCTTTGACGAAAGCAAAGTTTGATGTAAAAAAAATCTTATTTCAAATACAAATCATTATTTCTAACCTTGTCAATGTCTTGACTCTATTTTCTATTCATTTCACAACATATGGTGGTGAATAAGTGTGACTTTTCATGGAAAACACAAAATTGTTTGGGTGATCCCAAACTTTTGAACGGTAGTGTATATATATAATAGATTATCAATTCAAATTACGTGTTAATATGAAACTTGTCATAATATTTATTCAAAATAAACACACACATGGGGTGTCTCTGTAGCCGAATGGTTATAGTGCATACCACACGGTCACAGGTTCGATTCCAGCCGACGACATTAACTGTATGTCATACCCCTCTCTCCCTCCCATTTCCTGTCTGCCTTTCACTATCACTGTCCAATAAAAGGGGGGAAATAAATAAATAAATAAAACACACAAGTAAACACAGCTGTTACAAAATGAGGTAACTGCAGCAAACTTCCTAAACATGTGGTACGCCTTCAAATACAGTAGTACGGCAGTTATTGTCGCAGCCCAACTGGTGAGATCACCAACGCTTCTCTCTCAGATCAATCACTCACATATGAGTGCTAACGTTTTAACTGTGCGTTGCTTTAAAAAGTCAAGATAATACAGGGGAGAAAAAGACCCATCTTTTACCTCTGGTCTGGGGTTCCATAGCCGTACCACAGGATCAATGCCACTCGTAGCCAGGAAGCAGTAGCTAGGATGAGGCTGCAGGCAGTTGACTATGGACTCGTCCCCCTGCAGGATCCTCACCAGATTAGTTGTCTCCTTTTCCCAGATGAAGAAAGAGCCATCATCTGAGCCACTCACTATGTACTGGCCTTTGCTGTGGCAAGAGAAGGCAAAAGTTCCAACCTACCATAGTCTTTGGCTGCATGTAAAAGATACATGTATGTGTTATTTCAACTGTATAGCAAATTACACTAATATCAGAACAATTTCAGATTCCACACCTTCACAATGGACCAACAACCCAGAAATACCGTCAATGTTAAAGTTTGACCCTGAAAAATGATCCAGACAAATTCTAGGGAGTCAAACTCTGGTTTGCGTCATGTTTATTTCAATGTTCAAACCTGGTTATGGGGCTAAAAGTCCTAAGCTTATTTTCCTTCTGCAAGATTGTGACATAAAAAAAGCATTGTTGGCAAAAGAGATAATCAATAAATCATGTATGTACACTACCGTTCAAAAGTTTGGGATCACCCAAACAATTTTGTGTTTTCCATGAAAAGTCACACTTATTCACCACCATATGTTGTGAAATGAATAGAAAATAGAGTCAAGACATTGACAAGGTTAGAAATAATGATTTGTATTTGAAATAAGATTTTTTTTACATCAAACTTTGCTTTCGTCAAAGAATCCTCCATTTGCAGCAATTACAGCATTGCAGACCTTTGGCATTCTAGCTGTTAATTTGTTGAGGTAATCTGGAGAAATTGCACCCCACGCTTCCAGAAGCAGCTCCCACAAGTTGGATTGGTTGGATGGGCACTTCTTTGAGCAGATTGAGTTTCTGGAGCATCACATTTGTGGGGTCAATTAAACGCTCAAAATGGCCAGAAAAAGAGAACTTTCATCTGAAACTCGACAGTCTATTCTTGTTCTTAGAAATGAAGGCTATTCCATGCGAGAAATTGCTAAGAAATTGAAGATTTCCTACACCGGTGTGTACTACTCCCTTCAGAGGACAGCACAAACAGGCTCTAACCAGAGTAGAAAAAGAAGTGGGAGGCCGCGTTGCACAACTGAGCAAGAAGATAAGTACATTAGAGTCTCTAGTTTGAGAAACAGACGCCTCACAGGTCCCCAACTGGCATCTTCATTAAATAGTACCTGTTAGAGCCTGTTTGTGCTGTCCTCTGAAGGGAGTAGTACACACCGGTGTAGGAAATCTTCAATTTCTTAGCAATTTCTCGCATGGAATAGCCTTCATTTCTAAGAACAAGAATAGACTGTCGAGTTTCAGATGAAAGTTCTCTTTTTCTGGCCATTTTGAGCGTTTAATTGACCCCACAAATGTGATGCTCCAGAAACTCAATCTGCTCAAAGAAGTGCCCATCCAACCAATCCAACTTGTGGGAGCTGCTTCTGGAAGCGTGGGGTGCAATTTCTCCAGATTACCTCAACAAATTAACAGCTAGAATGCCAAAGGTCTGCAATGCTGTAATTGCTGCAAATGGAGGATTCTTTGACGAAAGCAAAGTTTGATGTAAAAAAAATCTTATTTCAAATACAAATAATTATTTCTAACCTTGTCAATGTCTTGACTCTATTTTCTATTCATTTCACAACATATGGTGGTGAATAAGTGTGACTTTTCATGGAAAACACGAAATTGTTTGGGTGATCCCAAACTTTTGAACGGTAGTGTAGATCTGTCCCTGCTATGTGCAAATGTGAATGTTAGGGGCACAGAACATCCCTATGTAAAAACTGCCAATAAACTGGCTTCTACACAAGGGGCACCTGGATCAGCATACTAATATCATTAAAGCTAGAATCCTGAAGATGATCCTTTTTTTTTTTGTTAACTTACTGACAGTTATGGTGATAGTGGTAATTACACTGTTGTTTGATTATTACGCAGCCACGTAATCCATTCAAAATGCAACAAGAGTTGCCAGTGCTATTTGTACTTGCCCCATTGCCAAACAAAAACATGGTTGAACCTGGGTTTTAGTTATCGATGTTATAGTATCTGTTGTAGCACTGTAACTAACAATTATTTTCATAACTGATTCGTCTATTGGTTATTTTTGATTAATCTCTTAATCATTTAGTCTGTTAAAAGTAAAAAAAAAATACTGATGAATGCCCATCTTACATTTTCAGAATCCAAAGCAATGTCATAAATCTGTTTACTTAGTCCGACCAACGGCCATAAAAAAACTCAAATATTAATTTCATAATGATATAAATCAGAGGAAGGCAAGACAATCTTAGCATTTATGAAACTGCAATCAACAAATGTTTGGTATTTTTACTTGATGAATGACTCAAACGATTAATCATCTTCCAAAATAGTAAGCCATTAATTTTCTGTCAACTGATCAACTGATTAATCGACTGATCGTTTCAACAATAATCTGTTGGAAAAGGTCTTCAGTGAGATTTGCCTGCCATATCTGCTTGTTAGCCACAACTTCACCTCCATCTCAAGCTCATGGCTACTGGCCTTATTCTCCCACATTTGGCTGCTTTGGTAAGGATATAAAAATGATAAGTGCTGTCATTGGAAAGTCATTCCCAAAAGTATCTGTCAAAATGAGCAACTTTAAAAGTATTCATGATTTGGGGCATCTGGGTAGCGTAGCGGTCTATTCCGTTGCCTACCAACACGGGGATGGCAGGTTTGAATCCCCATGTTACCTCCGGCTTGGTCAGGTGTCCCTACAGACACAATTGGCCATGTCTGCGGGTGGGAAGCCGGATGTGGGTATTTGTCCTGGTCGCTACATTAGTGCCTCCTCTGGTCAGTCGAGGCGCTTGTTCAGGGGGGAGGGGGAACTGGGGGGGAATAGCGTGATCCTCCCACATGCTACGTCCCCCTGGCGAAACTCCTCACTGTCAGGTGAAAAGAAGCAGCTGGCGACGCCACATGTATCGGAAGAGGCATGTGGTAGTCTGCAGCCCTCCCCAGATCGGCAGAGGGGGTGGAGCAGATATCGGGACAGCTCGGAAGAGTGGGGTAATTGGCCGGATACAATTGGCGAGAAAAAGGGAGGAAAAAAAAGTATTCATGATTTGGATATTTATGAATTAGCTATGGTCTTAAATACGCCAGTGATAGGACATATCAAAAAGGGAATATGTTTGCATCTAAACCTTAAGCACTGCAAGTATAAGTATAACACTACTATTTGACTTTTATGTGAATTACACAACAATGGCTTTGCCCTGACATTCCAATTGAACGCTCAAACGCTGTTCACAGGAAGGGCTGGTCATTGTTTAAATTCAAATTGTTTTGTTAATAATAATAATAATAATAATAATGGGTTTTAAAATGAGGGTGGTTGAGCAGTGTTTTCATGTGCAACAGGAGGATGAAACCAAATGAAGGTAAGGAAAAACAACTGTGGAAAGAGGGGAGGAATCGCTCTTGAGCAGTAGGATCCACTTATGTTCCCGACAACATATCCAACTAGTTCCAGAGGAAGACCAAATATCTTGTCACTTACTCAACTGGTGAGTCGCTGTTATTCGTTTCGTCCTGTTGTAAGCAAATCTACATTTCAACTCACTGAACAATTAGTATGCTCTACCTTAAGGCAGAACCTGTCCACACAACAGTTGGCCACAGAGACGAGTCACACATTGGACGAAGAGTTATGTATGTTACTTGTTAGATTTGAATTATTAAGGAGTACAAACGCTCTCTCGGTTTATGTTTCGAGAACATAACACTGCTGGTCTTTTCAGCAGACCATGCAGGCCGGTCATTTCACCAGAGCTCATGGAAATGTCTCATGTGCACACTTTATTTAAAGTGAGGGGGTGACTGTACTTTATAAATATACCTTTTGTGGTACTGGTTTGTGCAAAATGTTTACCTTACTGCATTGGGGGATAAAAATTAAACAAAGGTGGAAAAATCAACCAATTTGTCCATCTACTATATTAAAAATATGGTCGTTTCTTTCATACTTTTAACAAAACACTATCAATATCTACATACTGTATGTCAATTTCCTCAATCGATCTGTGGTCCACTATGTATCCTGAAACTGGTTCCAAAGTCACAGTGCTGACGACTGCCCCCTGCTGACAGTTCTGGGAATGTGAGATCTACTGACCTTCCAAAGAAGTTGGCCTCTTTGATGTCAGTGGTGGTGTTGCAGTGACCACAGTAACGGTGCTTATAGTCAAAACTTCGCTCTCTCAACACTATCTCGTCCTCAGGGATGGACTCCTTCCGGCTGAATGAATGGAAGCGAATGGCGCTATTGGTCTTTTTGTCTTCTGCTAGAAAAGACAACAAAAAAGTTAGTTCATCATGTGAACATGAGATAAACAGAGTTTGGGATGGGCAAATTTATTCTTCAAGCACAAAATGGAATATTTACTTGACCACTTACTGAAGCCAATGTAGATTTGAGTACTGGAATGACCTTGAGAAATTGGTTTGGCTCATGACACTGACAATTTATTTGATTTCAAACTCCAATGTGAAGGCTCCATATGACAGCTGTATTCGCGCCCATATCTGAAGATACCCAAATCATCTCTCTCTGCCTTTTGGGGGGAAAGGTAATAATATCTAAAGAAAAAATAGTTAAGATGACTGCTAAAATCTAGTATAAGATAAATTGACTTGATTGAAAAGTTTCCAAGCTTAATCAAACTGTCAAAGAGACTGCAAAGACAGATTTTGATTTTGGCAAGCTGAAACAATACGGATTTTATTTTGCAGTGTTTAGTATTCAATAATCCAGCCACTGAGAATGCACAAGCCAGTGCATTCCTAGTGCTGGTCCCAAGCCCGGATAAATGGGGAAGGTTGCATCAGGAAGGGCATCTGGCGGAAAACTTTTGCCATATCAAATATGCAGCTCATAAATCAAGATTTCCATACCGGATCGATCAAATGACCACCATCGGTACTGTTGGCCAGCAGCGTGCCAGTGGAAACTATGCTACTGTTGGGTGAAGGAGAAGGAGAGGGGAAAGGCAAGTCCAAAGGGAGCGGGAGAGGAGAGTCAAAACTTCAAATGTTGGCACTATGACTGGTAAAGGGAGAGAGCTGGCTGATATGATGGAGAGTGATGATACGGTGTATGTAAGAGACCAGGTGGAAGGGGAGCAAGGCCAAGAGCATCGGAGGTGGGATCAAACTCTTCTACCATGGTGCAAATGGGAGGAGAAATGGAGTAGGAGAAATTCTGAATGAAGAGTATGTCAAGAGTGTGTTGGAAGTGAAGACAGTGTCAGACAGAGCGATGAGTATGAAGCTGGAAATCGAAGGTGTATTGATGAATGTTATCAGCGCATATACCCCGCAAGTTAGGTGTTAGCTGGAAGAGAAAGAAAAATTCTGGAGTGAGTTGGATGAAGTGGTCGAGAGCGTATCCCAAGGAGGAGTGGTGACTGGAGTGAACTTCAATGGGCATGTTGGTGAAGGGAACAGAGGTGATGGGTAGGTATGGTGTCAAGGAGAGGAATGTGGAAGGACAGATAGTGGTGGATTTTGCGAAAAGGATCGAAATGTCTGTGGTGAATACATATTTCAATAAGAGGGAGGAACACAGGGTGACGTATAAGAGTGGAGGAAGGTGCACACAGGTGGACTATATCTTATGCAAGAGGCATGATCTGAAAGGGATTAGAGACTGCAAGGTGGTGACAGGAGAGAATGTAGCCAGGCAGTATCGGATGGTGGTCTGTAGGATGACTTTGGCACTCAAGAAGAGGAAGAGAGTGATGGCAGAGCCACGGGTCAAATGGTGGAAGTTAAAGAAGGAAGACTGTTGTGTGGAGTTCAGACAGGCACATGGTGGTAGTGAAGAGTTGTTGGATGGCTGGGCAACTGCTTCAGAAATAGTGAGGGAGACAGTTAGGAAGGTACTTGGTGTGTCATCTGGACAGGGGAAGGAAGACAGGGAGACTTGGTGGTGGAATGAGGAAGTATAGGAAAGTGTACAGAGGTTGGCAAAGAAGAAGTGGGTTAGTCAGAGAGATGAAGAAAGCAGACAGAAGTACAAGGAGACACAGCGTAAAGTGAAGAGAGAGGTGGCAAAAGAAAATGCATATGATGAGTTGTATGACAGGTTAGACACTAAGGAAGGAGAAAAGGATTTGTACCAATTGGCTAGACAGAGGGACCAAGCAGGGAAGGATGTGCAGCAGGTTAGGTTGATGAAGCATAGAGATGGAAATGTGCTGACAAGCGAGGAGATTGTGTTGAGAAGGTGGAAGGAGTACTTTCGAGGGGTTGATGAATGAAGAAAATGAGAGAGAGAAGGTTGGATGATGTAGGGATAGTGAATCAGGAAGTGTGGTGGATTAGCAAGGAGCAAGTGAGGGCAACTATGAAGAGGATGAAGAGTGGAAAGGCGGTTGGTCCAGCTGACATACTGTGGAGGCATGGAGATGTTTAGGAGAGATGGCAGTGGAGTTTTTAACTAGATTGTTTAACGCAATCTTGGAAAGTGAAAGGATGCCTGGGGAGTGAAGAAGAAGTATACTGGTACCAATTTTTAAGGATAAGGGTGATGTGCAGAGCTGTAGTAGCCACAAAGGTATAAAGTTGATTAGCCACAACATGAAGATATGGGAAAGAGTAGTGGAAGCTAGGTTAAGAGGAGAGGTGATGATTAGCGAGCAGCAGTATGGTTTCATGCCATGAAAGACCAATACAGATGCGATGTTTGCTTTGAGAATGTTGATGGAGAAGTATAGAGAAGGCCAGAAGGAGTTACATTGTGTCTTTGTGGATTTAGAGAAAGCATATGACAGGGTGCCAAGAGAGGAGGTGTGGTATTGTATGAGGAAGTTAGGAGTGGCAGAGAAGTATGTAGGAGTGGTGCAGGATATGTATGAGGGCAGTGTGACAGTGGTGAGGTGTGCGGTTGGAATGACAGGTGGGTAAGAGGTGGAGGTGGGATTACATTAAGGATCAGCTCTGAGCCCTTTGTTGTTTGCAATGGTGAAAGACAAGTTGACAGACAAGATCAGGCAGGAGTCTTCATGGACCATGATGTTCGCGGATGACATTATGATCTGTAGCAAGAGTAGGGAGAAGGCTGAGAAGAGCCTGGAGAGGTGGAGGTATGCACTGGAGAGAAGAGGAATGAAAGTCAGTAGGAGCAAGACAGAATACGTATGTGTGACCGAGAGGGAGGACAGCAGAATGGTGAGGATGCAAGGAGTAGAGGTGATGAAGGTGGATAAGTTTAGATACTTGCGGTCAACTGTTCAAAGTAATGGGGAGTGTGGAAGGGAAGCAAAGAAGAGAGTAAAGGCAGGGTGGAGTGCGTAGAGAAGAGTGTCAGGATTGATTTGCAACAGAAGGGTACCAGCAAGAGTTAAAGGGAAGGTCTATAAGATGGTAGTGAGATCAGCTATGTAGTATGGTTTGGAGACAGTGGCACTGATGAAAAACAAAAGGCGGAGCTGGAGGTGGCAGAGTTGAAGATGCTAAGAATTTCATTGGGAGTGACGAAGGACATGATTAGGAATGAGTATATTAGAGGAACAGCTCAGGTTGGATGGTTTAGAGACAAAGCAAGAAAGGCAAGATTAAGATGGTTTGGACATGTGTGGAGGAGAGATGTTGGGTATATTGGGAGAAGGATGCTGAAGATGGAGATGCAAAGCAAGAGGAAAAGAGGAAGGCCAAAGAGGAGATTTATGGATGTGGTGAGGGAGGACATGCAGGTGGCTGGTGTGACAGAGGAAGACACAGAGGACAGGAAGAGATGGAAATGGATGATCCACTGTGGCAACCCCTAAAGGGAGCAGCCAAAAGTAGTAGTAGTGTTTAGTATTCAATGTGAGTATTTAGTATTTAGATCAGTCCAGTAAGAACAGCATTGACGCTGTGTACACCGGTACTCATTAATCGAGCACCTTGCCCCTGTTCCCCACCTGACTCTGTCTTGGAGAATAGGGCAGCCTTGATGTCTTTATCCAAGGCATCGCAGGCACTGCTATGGGCTTGCTCTGGGAACTTCCCCTTGAAGTCGTCTAAGCACTCCAGTGCCTCAGGCACATACTTCAGCTCAAACAGGCAGCGTGCCAGCCTGAAATGAGCCTTGAGATGCCCAGGGTTGAGAGTCAGGGCTTTCAGACAGTCCCTGAGTGCATCATAATGGTCACCATCCCTATGAATCACAAATACACACACACACACACTTACCAACTTCATTACTGCATTTAAAGGCTTTTCACAGAGGAATTTGAAGCACCCCTCTGAGGAGTTTTAACAACATCAGGACCTGATGTGGCCTACCATTTACGTTTCATGTAGGCTGCAGCACGGTTCCCGTATAGCATGGCATTGCGGCTGGCCTGATGGATCCCTAAACTATAAAGCTGGATTGCCTGGGTCCACTGCTGCCGTGCAAATGCGTCATTAGCTTGTTGTTTTATTCTCTCCAAGTGAGGGGGGAGCTCGCTAGACCTAAGAATAAAAGACAGGTATGGGAAAGACAGGCTATACTGAAAACGAAACCCCTTAAACATGATTATAAAATCTACATACACACAGCCTCCCACCCATGATCATGTATGTCGAACATCCCTTGTGACCTCATCTTGTCAGTGCTACTGTTTCATTTCAATATACTTTTATGCATTTGGCTTTTTAACCATTTTCCATATATTTCTTTAAATCATTAAGATTCTGTTAACCATTTTTGATGTCTTTCATGTTAAAGTGGGGCTTTTTGGGGGGGAAGGTTTCATTTAATTTCCTTTCTGTGTTTGAAGCCAAGATGTTTTTACAAGAACTGCTTTTTATCTCACTTGTAGTAATTCATCCTTTACTTCTTGTGTTTTCAATCATTTTATTTTTATCATTAGATTTTTAAATCTATATCAATTCAATGTTTTATCACTGTGCAAATAAACAACTAAACAGTTTCTGAGAGGTTGGAAAGACAATGGTTACCCAGTGCAGATCTTGCTTTCAGCTAATCGGAGGCGGCTGGCAGGCAAGTGAATTCCATTTGATACTCCATTGGTTGTCTTACCATTCTGTACATCTGTCAGGATATCAAAGTTATACAAAGGGACAGATATAATTTTCTATACAATTCAAAGTAAGGTTGCCTGTGCTATCTATCAGGTATAGATGGTACTGTCCTACCTGTTGATGATTGGCACTTTTTTGGAAGCAGCAAGGTATATGGCCTCTGTTTAAATGTCAAATCAAACAGATACACCTGCAGACCCCACAAAAAATAAACAAATATCAACCATTATAATACTATAAGAGAAACTAAATGACAGCCCCCTGACTCTATTCTCCTGTTTTTCCAATCGGGCAGTACCTGTTCGCCACCCATGTTAACTAGCAGTTCAGTACCATCAGGACTGAAGGTGACATAAGTGGCAACCAGCACCCTCAGGCGGTTGCTGTAGTCTGGGAGTTTCACTGGGAGGTGTCCTGGGAAAGAGTGGAAGAAACGGAGGGAATATTATTTTATCAACTCTTTAAAAGCCAGTTTATATCTGCACATATCACTGTGCTGTACTTTTGTACATGGTGCAATTTAGACAATTAAGAAATATTCACACCTGCAACATAATACTGTCCAGCTCCATCTGGAATGGGCTTCTGCCTGTCACAGAAGGTGTGCACAGCAGCCGATGTGCTCTGACTCACTGATTTCCTGCAGAAAGAAAGATAATCATGTCCCATTACAAAATATCCATTTGTGCATCAATGTCAAAACCTGGACTAAAGAACTTTGAAAAAGCCCATGGCTGTTAAATGACAAGGTCTGAGCTCCTACAGATCTTCTCATTCAACATCCCAAAATGTTCCAACTCTTAAAATTCTTGGTTCACTATGAAGCGTTTAGTCAATATTCAGTATCATGTATGCTAACAGGGGCTGGGCAATTCAACTGGTTTGTAAGATTTTGCTACACTATAACAGAAAAAATGTTATTTGCAGCAACATAATTGCAGTATGAAACATGACACAGTAACTGGTCTACAACTGACTAAATTGTGTAATCATGTACATTGGGACAACAGTAGTTTGCATGCCTTTCCATTTTTGTTCCAAACTCTGAAGGCTTAAATATTATGTGTCATTTTCCAAACTTTCAAACCCTTCCAGAGTTATGCAAGACTTCTGAAAGCCTATCACTTGCATTATATAAAAAAAGTCTAATGGCTATGTGATCACTAGTGTTTGTGATTAGACTAACCTGTGGTTGTGTATCATGCGGATGTCATAGAGGCGTACAAAGGGGCCATTGGACCCCACTGCCAGATAATTGTTGTCCCGTGGATTGACAGCTAGACACTTGGCTTCAACCAGCTGACCGCAGAACTCGGTCAGATCAATGAGCACCTCAGAGCGTTTACTGTTCTCCCTTAAATCATACTGCCTGTAGGGGACAAGAGGAGTGAATATACCCAGAGTGCAGCTTCACTGTAGAAATAAAACATGAAATAACTTTTGAGGTTCTTCAACATGTAAATGGTAATTTTGGATCATTGGGTTAAGACCTGATGATGCCGTCCTCTGCGGCACTCCAGAAGGTATTAGGCCACATGGGTGCTGTGGCAATCCGTTTGACTCTATTCGTGTGGTCAGAAAACATGTGGATAGTCTCCTTGGCTGTTAAGTCATGCACATGGACCTTTGTATCTGCCGCACCAGTCACTAAGATTCGGTCTCCAGAGTGGGGGAGGAACTGCATAGGCATGACAAAATTTCAGATTCATAACCCCAGGATAAAGTGATGTCCAACACCCCTTTAAAAATATGTGACCTACTTCCCAACCTTGTGTTCAGTAGTCATCCTACCTTTACAGAGAAGATGTTTGCTGCATGTCCTGTGTGAATAGTAGTGAGCTTCTTATGTTTGAAGGGATCCCAGATAATTGCATGTTGATCATCTGAACCCGAGGCCAGCAGACTGAAAATTAAAAGAAGGACCAGAGAAGACAAGACTCATTCTTTGGTGTCTTTTCACTACCTCATTCCACTAAAAAAACAAGGCTGACATATTTTTTGATGTGAAATGACTGGCAAATTTCATAAACTTGCCTTCAACACTATAGTGATTCAAGCCTCATGAGTTGTGATTGAAATGCATCTTCTCATAGGAGCTCTGGTCTGAGAACAGTTTGACCCTTTTTTCATTTATCACATTATATAATGCAACTTGTGATCCCAAATTAAGAACATAATTCTTAAGGGTGAAGGTTGTAATTCTACTTGAATCCTGACCTCTGTTGTTCAGGGATATGCATAATAACAACAAAACAAAGCATGTAAGAAAAACAAATCAAGCATAAAGGTTGCGAATACACAACACAAAGGTCAACATCTACAATTTTTGAAAACCCTGTGTGTAATGTTCAATACAACTGCTGTATAGTTAGAGTTTGAAACAAGTCCTTTAGTGGGCAGGCCATAAAAAACCAACAAAAGTAGTCGATCCAGCCCTTGTGTTGTTGAATGCAGCAATCTGGGGAGTGTGTGTTTGTGTACATCTAAGTGCATTTGTGCGGATAAATGCTAACCATTAGGTATTCCACCAAGTGACTTCTGGCTCTTTTAAAGGCCGTCTACATCCAGACCATGTTCTGCAAAAAACTTCAATATAGGAGGTACTTTTGGTGTCAAGTTTACACTTACTCTCCTCGTTCATTCCATTCCAGACAATTCACGCACCCAGTATGGCCCTGTTAACACAATTAATATAAACTGTTAAGAGAACAATGTTTGGTGATAATTCATTGATGCCTGCATTCTCTTACTCTCTCCCTTTGAAACACACATGTAAATTTGCTGATCACCTGAAGCTCAGCTTCCAGTCCCAGTCTCTTGATGAAGGGGTCAGTCACATGATGGAACCTTTGGAAGCCCAATGCTCTCTTGTCCTGATGACATGAATTAAAGAATCCATCATATTTCACCAAAAACATCTCCTATGCCATTACTGGGTATGGTCATGTTTCAGAATACTTCCCAAAAGACACCCTATTGCTTAAGAAAGTCAGAATTCTGATTGAAGTGGCTTTAAACCGTGATAATAAAAATCTTTCTAAACACTAGTCACAGTATAAAATAGAGGTTCTGGCCAAAGTCCTGCACAAATTTTCCATGTTTATTCAACTGGGCCAAATTTGAATACCATAGTATTTTTTTAAGTATAGACTTAAAGTGAAATGTTCTTTGTTTTCCTTATAAGCAGCACCACTTCATAATGTCATCCGTTGTTGTTTTGTTTCTGTTTTGTCTTTTTCCAAAATAAAGTGCAGAGAGAAATTGAAAGTTAGGAGAGGCGTTATGGAATAACATAAACCAGGCTTTTATCCTGGGATGTTGCATGCACTGGCAGATTTCGTCTCCAGGTTGCCTATGTAATTATCTACTTACTCTGATCTGCCTATGCAGGACATCTCTGGTGATATTGACGGCAGACATAGCCTCGCCGCAAATCATACGGTGGGGTCTGGGTTTGAAGGTCCAGAGGTCAGAGCTCCGATGACATTTATTCCGCTCCTCTCGTGGAATAGGCTGTAATTTTGTTTACATCATTGTAGACATGTGTGAGGCGCGACGTATAGCCACGTACCTAACGTCAGTGGCAATCTTTGTGGTAAACGGCGAGAATGTCGACAAAGCTTTGATTTCTCGAAACCAGGTGTTTTCAAAAATCGTGGCAACGATTGTTGAAACCAGCAGTCTGACCATCTAGCAGCTGGCCAGGTAACATCAGCTGCTCAGACCAGCGTGGTCCGCCTGACTTAGCTCAACACTGTGAAGAGACTGAAATGACAATCCTCCGCTCAGGGTTAGCAAACAACCCACGAGAAAGCGAATTACTTGTCCAAATGACTTCAGCAGCTCCATCAAGTGTTACGTTCAGACTAATCGGCGAGAAAGACAGTCAACAAATACACAAACACGAAGACACTGGTGGCGTGAAAGAAATGCTAGCCACCAGTGTGTCAGGCCTTCACAGCGCATTAGCCTTAGCTCGCTAGCTAAACAAAACGGCCATTCTGTGCCGACTCGCGTAATTATCATTTACGACTGCGTATGAGAACTCACCGCTGTCCAAGTACTTGCTGTCAAGAAATTCCCATTGAATAGGCGTGTTATAGCGCATAGCACGAGTTTGTTTACAAGGTTCTCGGCAATTCCTTCTCTTGAGTTAACAAACCCTCCCAGTGACAATATCCATTTTAAGTGATTGGAATAACGCAATTGGTTTGAGGATCGGTTACGCAAAAAACGCGCGTATAGTAGTTTTGTGAATTTCAGTGCTGGGTTTGTTTCGTCGTAACCTGCTTTGGCTTGTTCAGGTAACATGACATGAATGACATGAATGACATTTAAAGGAGAACTTTTGATATTTTGCATGGACGTGCCGTACACAGTTTCACATACATTTGATTTAATAATTCTAATTTTTTTACATTCAGATGCAGATTTATGTCATTGCGTCACCAACAAATTTGTGACAAGTTTACGTTTTTTTTTCTTAATGTTCAATGGCTAGTTTTTGGTAATTTTGTAATGTTCAGTAAACATACGTGTCAGGCAAAGCTTCTGCCGATAAAACATGAAATTATAGTTACTCTTTCGCTCCCGCTAAATAACCAAAACCTCTTCTTATTATTTCGACTGCTTCAGTTAGGGGTCGCCACAGCGGATCATCCGTGCATACCCAGCGGCTGGGTTTTCTAAATCACCAACACTAAAGGTTGTTATTTTAGGGTCTGGGAGTTCATTTAACCATTGGACCTCTGCTTGGTTTCCCATTAAAACCTGAGTATTTTTGTTGCCTTTTATTGTCTCCACATTGATAACCTTTTAATTACTGAATGACACAAGTACGTTATAATCTGGTGTGTCACAGAAAGTTGAATCAGTTCATCTGGACACAACGTTTATTGACAGCAACGTTTCATCACTTGTCTAAAGTGGCCGAGTGGCCTCTCTGAAGCGTTCATTTAGATGCGTGAACACTGATTTCCTTACCTGGATTATTGAGCATGTATTATGACGTCAATGTTGATCGTTTGACCCTCTTTGGAAATGGGCGGGTTCTATTTATCATGGGCGGGATTTTGAAATGCGCCCGAAGGCTGGTATGCGCTCGTTTTGCATCAACGTGTTTTTATTTGGGCATATGACTGGATGTTTTGACTGGAAGTTTTAAGATGTCTTTATTTGTCACACGGGGACTATTTAATCCAAACACTGTACGACGACCTTTAATGGCAGACAATAACCGGGAAAGTCATCCACATTTTCTTGTCTTGACAAGCTGGGGCAGCAAAAAGGCAACGGTTTCCGCATGAATCGTGTCGTACCGGGCAATAACGGGATATGAAAGGAGCGCTCCCTCCTGTCCCTGAAGGGTCGCGATCGGTTGGCCAGTGTAGTATTGCAACAACAGCGGCAGCTGGTGACGGTTTGGCGTCGTTCATCTGTATTTTATATCTTTGTAAAAGGTAAAGAAAGGTTAACGCCATTGTCTAGTTTGCTTCTTCCGACTCCGCCGGCTAACTTGGCTAACTCGGCTCACAAGCTAATTTAGCTAATGTTAATTTAGCGGTAGGTAGCACTGTCAAGTATTGCTAAGTAACCTAACGCTAAACACGAACGTCAGCTTGGGCATACGATGTGGTAGTTAGCGTTACCGTTTCGAGCTAATTTCGCTCCACATAAGTGAGAAAAGAGATTTTCTCACCGACTTTAACGCGTAATGAGATGTGAGCACTATTCATTTTGAAATAGCCCGCATTTACCGCAACCTAATTTGCGTTTCGTTTCGCGTTAATACCGTACAGCCGATGCTCTTTCAGCCACCGTTAGCGACTAGCATGTGTTAGCTGGTTTGCGGTCAAGCCAACACAATTGAAGATACATTTGCTCAAGGGCACTTGGCGCTTGCACCCAACAAGACTGACCGATAGAGTCTGTAGTCGGTGTTGAATCGTCGGTTAAAAAAGAAGAAGACGAAAGCATGCCAACCGACTGCATTAAGTTTCTTTGAAGCTACGGAATGGCACAAGTGTATGTGTCAACAGATTATGTAAGATGAGCACATGTGCTCTTGTTGGTATTTTTGTTAGGGTAACTGCCCCGAAATGTCCCTTGAGGTTGTCTGTTTAATGTTATCTGGCAAAGAGTAAATCATATCAGTTGCACCTCCGGACAACATGTTTTCCCGTACCAAGAGGACAAATCTCTTGTCCAGCGGCCGCTGCGATTGGTTTACCTTTTAAATTGATTAGTTTCATACTGATGTATATATTTCATACTGAAACTTTTCAGATAACGCGATTTGTTTTTTAGATTAGAATAGGGCGTGTAAAGGATAAAGAGGCTAAACCCTGAAATGCTACCAGCATCCGTGTGATGGTAATTTACCAAACTCAGTAATTTGTCCTCAAAATGGACACATCAAGGGCATCTCCTTTGTGTCTATGCTCCACAGGAGGATCAACGATTTGTAATTCATGTCCTTTTCTCCTACCTCAGGTCACACTCTGTTGTGTGCAATGACCACCCCGCAAAGATATATTGAATCCAAACCGTCAGGTAAGTCAGAACTCACAAGAAATCAAACTACATTGCCCATGTGTCAGTTGGCTCGCCAATTGTTCAGTGTTTAACATCAAATGTATTTTAGTTGGGTTCACTGACACGGAGTGGCAGACACCAGCTGTGTCCGAGAAGTTCAAGAGCTGGATTGGCCGCAGGCCTGGAACAACAAACAGTGGGGACACTGGTCTCGGCACCTCAGCATCTGATGGCACAGAAGGTGACAGCCTTTTCTTCCTCTGTGTTATGTAATATGTGGACGTATGTTTAACGTGTCTGTCCTATCAGCAATTATGTGCCAGTTAACAATAAATTCATACTGTCAAAGTTATGTGACTTAATGGTGGCAATATTCTTGTGAGCTACCTGTATACAAGGTATTGATATTAAGGAAGCTCCAGCATTACATATACTATCGGATATTTTGATTAAAACATGCTTTTGTCAGTGTGCAATATTAAGTCAGTTTTGTTTATATAGCCTTCAATCACAGTTATTGTCACAGAGGGCTCCCCATTCCTACAATGAGAAACAGGTAGATGGAGCAAAACAACACCTCAGATCCTCAGACCTACTATTTGGATGATGAAAAACTCTACAGAAAATCTATTCAAGATAAAAATAGGAGAAACCTTAATAAGATTATCGAAAGGAGTTATCATTCTTCCAGGAGGGATAGGTGTACAACAGATGCCGAACATTGCTGAGTGGGTACTGTCCTTTTATAGGCTGTGAGAAGTGACTCTCTCGAACACATATGCACATACACAGATCAGCCAAAACATTAAAACCACCTGCCTAATATTGTGTAGGTCCCCCTTGTGCCACCAAAACAGCTTTGACCTGTTGAGGCATGGACTCCACAAAACCTCTGAAGATGTCCTCTGGTATCTGGTACCAAGATGTTAGCAGCAGATCCTTTAAGTCCTGTAAATTGCGAGGTGAGGTCTTCATGGATAGGACTTGTTTTTCCAGCGCATCCCACGGATACATGATTGGATTGAGATCTGGGGGATTTGGAGGCCAAGGCAACACCTTGAACTCTTTGTCATGTTCCTCAAACCATTCTTGAACTATTTTTGCAGTGTGGCAGGGTGCATTATCCTGCTGAAAGAGGCCACTGCCATCAGGGAATAGTGTTGCCATGAAGGGGTGTACCTGGTCTCCAACGATGTTTAGGAAGGTGGCACGTGTCAAAGTAATGTCCACATGAATGGCTGGACCCAGGGCTTCCCAGCAACATTGTCCAGAGTATCACACTGCTTCCACCGGCTTGCCTTCTTCCCATGCATCCTGGTGCCATCGCTTCCCCAGGTAAACGATGTGCACACACCTGGCCATCTACATTATGTGCAAGAAAACATGATCATCAGACCAGGTCACCTTCTTCAGCTCCATGGTCCAGTTCTGACGCTCAAATAACGATTGTAGGTGCTTTCATCAGTGGACAGGGGTCATCATGAGCACTCTGACCAGGCTGTGGCTACACAGTCCCATATGCAGCAAGCTGCGATACACTGTGTGTTCTGACACCTGTCTTTCATAGCAGCATTAACTTTTTCAGCAATTTGAGCTACAGTAGCTCTTCTGTAGGATCAAACCAGACGGGCCAGCCTTTGTTCTCCACAGGCATCAATGAGCCTTGGGCACCCATGACCCTGTCACCGGTTCACCAGTTGTCCTTCCTTGGACCACTTTTGGTAGGTGCTGACCACTGCATACTGGGAACACACCACAAGAGCTGCTGTTTTGGAGATGCTCTAACCCAGTCGTCTAGCCATCACAATTTGGCCCTTGTCAAAGTCGCTCAGATCTTTACGCTTGCCCATTTTTTCTTCTTCCAACACATCAATTTCAAGAATTTACTATTCACTTGCTGCCTAATACTATATCCCACCTCTTGACAGGTGCCATTGTAATGAGATAATGTTATTCACTTACCTGTCAGTGGTTTTAATATTTTGGTTGATCAGTGTATATAACACAATACAATATGCAATAGGATCACTACATTTTCTGTGTTGTAGTTGGGAAAGCAAACATCATCTTACAGTTTTTGTTGTTGTGTCATAGACTATATATAGAGTGAGAAATATATTCATGGTCCTCGGATGCACTGGAGATTTGCAGGGGTGGATTATATTCCCAGCCAAAAATGCCCCAAGGCTCTGTTCCATTGCTGTGGTGCTGAGCCTAATTAGGTGGTTGGGCATGTGGGGTAATGGGGAGGATATCAGGATTGGACAGCTAAATGGAAACCATGAATCTTTCCCGAGTGTCATATGGAGAGGTTTTAATACTATCATGGTTTCAAATGGAACATTAGTTGAATGCTTCATTTAGAGATGTAAAATCCCATTGGAAACTCTGTTTCTGTTTCCATTCATAAATGAGTATTATAAATTGGCGTATATTTTGTTAACGGATAGTTGTATTCCATTCATGCAAGTTGGTGCTGTTGGTACTGCGTTTATAGTTGCAGCACCGTAACCAATAAGTGTCTTGAAACATGAGTCTTGACTCCTACTTGAGATATAATGCTGACCCTACAATCATTGATATTGCATACTATAATCATTTGGATGGAAATATTAAAGGGGACTCAAGATCCCTTTTCTAGAAAAGCAAATTGATGTCAGTTTTATGTAATCTGTGTTAAGTTTTCAGAGGCAGGAAGGTTGGCAGGATAAGCAGCATGCATGTGAGGGATGTTCTTTTTCTGAGCGAGTAGTTTAGACTTGTTCTAGCCAGTCTTGAATCACATGAGCCCGGAGGCAACTTTTACACTCAAGGTTTACATGGAACTTGATGATATTGCCAGAATAATTTTGCATGTGTTCTGTAATTGCTGTTTTTCCACAGTAGTTGCAAAGATCTACAGGTTCTTCTGAGGTTATTTAGGTCCAAGATGAACAGCAAAAAATTTAGCTTCACCTCTTGTTTTTGGATGTACACGTGTATGACGTGTGATATGGTGGGAGTGGGAAAGGTGCTTGAATAAGCGGCTTCCACAGATCACCCTGTAACTCGAGAGGTGGGCTATAAATACCCCTAACCTTTCCTGTGTGTGCCTGTTGGTGTGTGGTTGCACAGAGCTTGGTACTGGGTGGTTTGCTCATTCCTTAGGACAATAGTCTTGGGCAAAGAGCCTGCTTACTGCACTGCTGCCAGTCTTTACTTCAGAGATCTTTTTTTGGTGGTGCTCAGAAATGAAGAGAAAAGAATTTGGTGCCGCTCTGAAGCTTTCATCCGTTGACTTCATGGCAGCTGTGAAAAAATGCCTCGGCTAATAACCAGTTTTTCATGCTCAAGTAAATTCCAGGTGTCCAGACTTCTGCAGGTGTCTCAGGTTTGTACTGGGGTTTTAAACTTGAGTTATGTAACGTGTCCATGACAAGACTTGTGGAGGTCCTATTAGCTGTCTTTAAGTGATTTTGCTATTTGTTTTCATGTTGTTAGCTTAAAGTCATTTTGGGGCTCTTTTTGCATTCCCTCTCCCACATAAAGGGAGCATAGCTTTTTGTGAATGCTTGAAAGAGAGGTAGGGTGTGTACCTTGGTGATATGAGGTTGCTTGTCTGTTCTTGCATGTTGTTAAGGAGTAACCCAGCTATAAGTCTTTTGCTTTAGTGAACAGAGGATATTTCAGGCACCAAACAGCAAAACTCTGGTACAGGTAATTTCAGTATTGTAAACATAATAATCAACAAATCTGTAAATTTGTTTGTAAATTTGATACATTTTAATACATTAGATTTTTATACATTTAAATACATCTAATCTACTTAGAGGCTATGAAAATAGCATTGTACTGCAGGCATATTGCTATAAATCAAGCCAAGTAAATAGCCCATTTCTAAGTACTGGTTAAATATCTAAAATTCAACTAGGTAGTCAGTCTGTAGTAGCTCACTTGTCAATGTCGACACATGATCAACATCAGAGTAGGCCCCCATAAACACCGTTGTCTGTATTTTACATCGCAACCTGAAAATATAGTAAATTGGCTGTACTATAATGCTCCAGATATTCTGCTCTGATTTAACATAGTCAGAGTGCATCCGTCTATTGAATAGTGAAAGCGTCTTATGTGGCATAATTTTTAATTACTTCTCTCTTTTTAATGTCTATCTTTGTGTCAGATTTCTGCAGTTCCAGTAGCAGCCCCTCTTTCCAGCCTATCCGCAGTCAGATCCCCATTCCTACTGCACATGTCATGCCTTCCACGGCCAGTAAACTGGCCTCCAAGACTCAGCCACGTACCCAGGAGGAGTCTCAAGCCTCTGCGGAGGTTCACAGGCCTTCTTCTGGCTCCAGAACATCCAGTGGCTCCAGCTCAAAGTCTATTTCACTTTCCAAATCAGCATCATCACCCAACCTGGATGCCCAGGCTGGCGTTGGAGTGGATCTTGCGGAGCCCAAGCCAGACTGCTTGAGCCGTTATCGCAGCCTTGTCAACGGACTGGACCATTCACTTTTCCCCACTGGGGACCATACACACATGGACGACGGCCAGAGGTTTGACACTCCTGCTGTGGAACCTACATTAAATCAGTCAGCTCTGCTGGGGGGTATGTGCCCCGATGTCAGACTCAGACTACAGACTACTGGGCTCGGGGACACCTTGGACTGTGTGTCTGAGGCCTATAGAGGGGGATTGGATCACTCCTATAAGGTGCTTCCTGAGGCCAGATCTGGGGTTCCCGGGGCACCTGACCCCGGCACCCAGAGAGGAAACCAGACTAGTGGTGGTAGTTCAGCGAGCATTTATCCAAGCTCTCTGGGCCTGCAGACGCAGGTTTTGCTGAGGGAGCATATTGGGGCCAAGGTGTATGAGCCCTTGCTGCAGGACAGGTGTACTGAACTGCCTAGCTGGCAGCAGCAACAGCAACATAAGCAGCAACTGGAGAGTTTAAGGGTACAACTGGAGCAAATGCAGGTGAGCAATAATTATACAGTGGAAACCACCTATGGTGATCACGGTTATGGTGGTTTATAGTGATAAACTGCTTATACAAAAGTCACTGAACGGAATCTTTCCTATACTAAAACTGTTTTAAATAATCTGGTTATTGTGATCGAACAGTCCTTTTTAAAGTTTTGGGTTTTTCATTTTGGGTCCTTAATTCATGGGAAATTATAAAATTGTTTTAAAACCAGTAGAAATCAGGAAGTCTGATGTTAAAATTTTTATTTTTTCACTTACTGCCATGATGCTGAATTGTGCTACCTCTGCTCCAAAAATCTGCCTCTAAAATCACTAGATAGCCTGAAGTGGCACTGGCTTACTTTCATTTTAGGCTTTGGCCTACTGTTATTAAAAATGTACTTTAAGCAACCCTAGGTGATGTTACTGTAACCCATAGTCTATTTTTATATTTCTGTTTGAAGTGTTTGAAGCAGCTGATATTTTAATATAGTACAATAGCTGACAGTAAGGCTACTGTTGTGGAGTCAATTAGATTGAGTAAAATAGAAAAGGTTTCTGTTTGATTATATTTGTTAAGTGTGCACTTATCAGTTGATGTCATGAAAAAAAAACCAAAAAACCTTGCCTTAGTTTTAAACTGATCGATTGCTTATGGTGATCACGCCGACCTGAATGGATGTGATCACTATAAGCAATTTCTCACTGTAAATATGATTTTAGACTTGGGCAGCGCGAGAGAGAGACAGACTCCAATTTGTAGAGTTTGTCCATTTCATCCATGATTGTTCAGTTGGGTTTTTCATTTTGGGTCTTTAAGGTGGCATAGTGGCCCAGTGGTTAGCACTGTTGCCTCACAGCTAGAAGGCCCTGGGTTCGAACCCCAGGCCATTCCAGGTCCTTTCTGTGTGGAGCTTGCATGTTCTCCCCATGTCTACGTGGGTTTCCTGCCACCATCAAAAAGACATGCATGTTAGGGTTAATACTCCTGACTGTGCCCCTGACCAAGGCAATGGAAAGAAGAGCTGGAGTTGGTCCCAGGCACTGCACCACAGCTGCCCACTGCTCCAAGCATAGGATGGGTTAAATGCAGAGAACGAATTAGTTGTAAGAATACAGTGACAAAATGAAGTGGCTTTCTTTCTTCTTTCTTCAATACATGTGCACTATAAGTATCCTGTTTTATATATTTCTTTGGGTGACAGGTATAACCTGCGCTATGAATAAGTCCTTTGACATGGAAAACCTTTTAATAGCAGTGACCTTTCTCTGAAAAGTGTAATTATACAAAGTTAGATTTGATATGGTATGTTGTTGACAAACAGAATGACAAAGCCAAAACTCAGAACCACGTTTACATTTTTTTTTTTGTGGGATGACATCACATTGAATTTCATTGATAAAAACATCTCAGAAATTATTTGTCACTTAAATGTAAGCGCTAATCCTCATTTTATCTAATTGCATTCTGAAACTTAACTATAACTTTTACTTGAGTTCAGAATTCGGTGTGGATGGGATCATGCTTGAAAGCATCAAAACACACATGCACGCGTTGCGGTGCCCTTTAATAAATATACATGTTTGAATGAGACCTGTAGTAGTTGGGAGTAAACAAAGTCCTACAGACTGGTTTCAACACTGCGTTAAGAGAGAGGAGGGCAAGTACTCACGCACTTATCTTCTTTGTCATACTGCTGCCAAGTTTGTTTGCCAGCCAATTTCTATATGCTATAAAGGTTGAATGGCTGTAGCTACATCTTATTTATTCTCTCTTATTTTTCTGTCACTGGTGGTATAGTTGATGAGTGCTGGAGTGGGTCAGTACCCATCTTTATACTCAGGCCCGCTTCATTCTGAGACCAGCAGGTGGGATGCTCTTGTGAAAGCCAATGAGAATCTGCTGAAGGAGAAGGAGCTTGTAATAGAGAGGTAACTATTGCAGGGCCATTTCATTTTTGCTTCTTCTGAAGGGATAGGGTTCAAGGTAGTGGTAGGAATATGCACAGAGCCCCCTGATATTACCATATTAAATAACATTTATGTCACAATGTGATTATGTAATCCCTAGTGCTCTCCAATACAGCATGCATGTTTAGTTTTGTATTTTCTCCAAGGTGTTCTTTAGCATTTTTAGACTTAATCTGACAGGACAGTAAAGATGTATAGGAAACACAGGGTAAAGAGAGTAGGGGAAGACATGCAGCCAAGGTCCTGTGGCTGAATTTGAATCCTGGACACTGCGATCAGGTCTGAGCCAAAATGGTGCACAACTAGCGGTCTATTCCGTTGCCTACCAATATGGTGATTGCCACTTCGAATCCCCGTGTTACCTGTGGCTCGGTCGGGCGTCCCTACAAACACAATTGCCCGTTTCTGCGGGTGGGAAACTGGTTGTGGGTATGTGTACTGGTCACTGCATTAGCGCCGCCTCTGATCGGTCGGGGCGCCTATTCAGGGGGGAGGGGGAACTGGGGGGAATAGCGTGATCCTCCCACGCGCTGCGTCCCCCTGGCGAAACTCCTCACTGTCAGGTGAAAAGAAGCGGCTGGCGACTCCACATGTATCGGAGGAGGCATGTGTTAGTCTGCAGCCCTCCTCGGATTGGCAGAGGGGGTGGAGTAGCGACGGGAACGGCTTGGAAGAGGGGTAATTGGCCGGATACAATTGGGGAGAAAATCCACAAAAAAAAAAAGAAAAGGTATGCAACTAACTGACCGAGTCACCAGGATGCCCCAGAGCATGCATGTTAATTTGTTTTAGTTTTGTTTTTTAAAAATCGTTTTACTTTTTTACTTAAAATTAAGTAATTAATGAATTATTAGATAAAGTTCTAGAGTTTATGAATCATGTATACCATCTTGGTTTGGTTTTATTATTGCAGTATTATATTACTATTACCCGCTGCTAGGTACTGCACAACATTCTTGGACTGTCTGAATTGTTTACAGTGTTGCTGCATGGGATGTGTTTATATCATCTGTGCTATTAATAAATCTGTGGACATGGTCATATTTCAGGCAGAAGCAACATATGGCACAGCTTGAGCAGCATCTGAGGGAAAGTGAGCTGCAAGTGCATGGGGCTCTGCTGGGCCGCGGGGCACCGTTTGGAGACATGTGCATGCTCCGACTGCAGGTCAGCAGCACAAAAGATAAGATGGAGACAGTGTGCCACACATCCGTCCATGCCAGCTGAAGAACTTCACACCATTGACTAATCATGAATCATAACTTTTCTTGCATGACTGTCTTATAGGAGGCTCAGAGGGAGAATGTGTTCCTGAGGGCTCAGTTCGCTGAGCGCACCGATTGCGCTGTCCAGGAGAAGGCTGAGGCAGAGCGCAGGTTGGGGGTGGTGGAGGCTGAGACACGTTGTTTGGCTGACAAGCTGAAGGAGAGCACCGAGAAGCATACAGAGGAGATGAAGAAACAAGAAGAAAGGGTTTGTTCACACATTAACATAGCAACAACAGGTCAGACGGAGACCACAAATTACTGCAGCTATGATCTATCTCCCCGTGTGTATTTCTACAGATCCGCAGTCGAGACAAACATATCAACAATCTGAAGAAGAAGTGTCAGAAAGAGGCAGAGCAGAACAGAGAGAGGCAGCAGCGAATCGAGACCCTGGAGCGCTACCTAGCCGACCTACCCACCATGGAGGATTACCAGAACCAGAACAAAGAGGTAGGAAATGTTCTGCTTTAATTTCCCCCTTTCTTATTGAGCTGATCGTGATCTTCATGGGGTGATAGTTATGGAAATAAGCACTAGCTAAACATATCTTGGACATGGGCATGTGTCCATCAGCTTTTAGAGTCTGAACAGCGGGCTGCCCAGCTACAAGGCAGGGTCCGAGAATTGGAGGTCTGTCTGGAGGAGGCACATTCGCACACCCGGGAAAAAGATGCACAGCTAGAGGAACAGAGACGCAGGGAGAGAGAACTGCTCACCACCGTTACCAAGTATGAACACACATGCACTCACATACCCACGTCTACAGTCCTCTGATTTAGATGTACCTACAGAATTTCTCTTCATTGCCAGTGCATATTCATAGATGTAAGCTGAACACAGCCTGATGTCTTTATTAGTTTGCAGGAACGTGTACAAGAAGGCCTTGAGGATGGAGCCAGACTCCCCTCTTTGGACATTGAGAAGCTTAAAGGAGAGAATAACACCCTAAGAGAAGAGCAGCAGAGACTGAAAAAGGTCTGCCCTTCTCTGCCCACTAGAGTTTTTATTCCCCATGAATGCTCACAAGACTGTCCACAACATTAAAAATGCTCACCATCTGTTGCTGCCCTTTGTACTATAGCATTCTGTTGAATGAAATAAACAATTTTCAAACAATATTTAATGTTGAAAATTAAAATGCCTCTCTTTGTAGGTCATTGAGAAGCAGCACAGGATGATGGAACAGCTAGGCTCTCAGATTCGGGTATGTACCTCTTCACAAGTCAAATACATTTTATGACCATCTTCCGCCTGCTGTTTCTTACACGTGTATGTGTGTTTAGACTTTGGAGGAACAGATTTCTCAGGAGGAAAGCAGCTCTCAAGCCCTCAGAGAGGAAGTTCTTGCCAAAGAACAGAGCTTGTTACAGCTCCGCACGGCCATGAAGGAGGTGAGTGAGTCTAGCGACCCCATCTTGTTAGGAGTCCAAAGAGCCTGCGAAATTTTGTCAGACTTTGTTAGGAACTGCTAAGCTACAATACATTTTCTAATGAGAAATGCTGAATCCTATGTTCCAGCTTTCAGTCCAGAACCAGGAGCTGATGGAGCAAAATCTAACCCTGCAGGAGCATATGGAAGATCCAAAGTGGAAGTATGCTAACCAGGCCTCCTCCACCCTGCAACCAGCAGGGGCTCGCCTCACACAGAGACTACATGGAGAGATGTTCTCCTGCCTGTGTGAACTGCGCTCTCTGTGCAACGTGCTGACTCAGCGGGCCCAGGGACAAGACCCCAATCTCTCCCTGCTGCTCGGCATCACATGTAAGCACTGCTTGATTCAAATGAATCATTTATTGATTTGTTGTCTGTCAAAACCTGAGACAGATGTGTTAAACTAAATAGAATAAGGGTGAATAATAAACGAATGTTTGTAGATAATTGTTTTCAGAGAATGAACGGTACCGTCTGACAACAGACTTTAGCAATATCTTGTTCCTATTTCAGCGTCCGCTGCGATGGGGCAGGAAGTGGAGGACTGGATGAGTCCGGAGGTGCTGCAGAAGAAGTTGACTGAAGCCCAGCAGTTGCGTCGAGATGTTGAGGAGCTTCGCACCATAGTCTCGGATCGTTACGCGCAGGACATGGGTGAGAACTGCATTACCCAGTAGCCTATCACTCAGGTAATGAGTGATAACGGACCTTGAATATTTGACACTGGAACTGAAATTAACTTGTTGCTCAGAATGTTTATCACGGAACGTTCATCCGTCTCAGTCCAAGGGCTATCACTAAAAGAACTGAACTGTCATACTTGACTCTCTTAAAGTCTTTCTTTTGTGTGTGTGTTTTTCAGTGGACTGTTAGGTTATGACACATCTTTTTTGTTGCCGAAAACACTTCCACTTTCTAAATTAGTTTGGATGGGTCTTTGTCGAACTATTCCCGTAAATATAATTTATTTAAATCTCGCATTTTCTTACTTTCCCTCTTAAGGGAAATAATCCAGGATGTGGTTGACAATCAACCGAAAATACTTTTAATGTGTTTTTTATTTGAATGTATTTCTGTTGTGAAAGAGAATCTGGTCAGGACGGTTGCACAGTGCTATGAATGTTTGTGGACGCTCCTCAGCTAGAGGCCTTGTATTGAATGTCTGCCAACATGTGCCTTTAATGTGATGTTTGCAGCCATAATGCTAATTCAGTTAGACCAACCAGAAAGTGCTACTTCAAACTGACTCTTTGGATATAATTGACTTTTTTTTTATGGTGTTTCAACCAACGGTATAATCAATACATTCCTTGACTCTGATTGTAACCAGTTTTGGGCAGTGTCATTACTGCTTTTATTAGCAACTCATTGCTGCTTTTATTAGCACATTGAAATTACCGATTGATACTTTTTCCATGGAAATTCATTCTATCAAGTGCTCTGGGTAGATCCCAGCCTATCTAGGTGAATAAGCCAATTGTATATGAAAACCTTTCAAGCTGGTAATGACTGACATGCTATAACGGTTCACTGTCTGACACCCATAACTGAAAAGTTGTTTTTTTTTGCTTATGTTCATAAGACAGCATGAACGTGTTCTGAGTCCCTTTTATTCTTTGCTGTAATGTCTGGCTACAAAACACGACACTAACAAGTTGCAGATTTGACTTCCAGCTGAAAGAAAGTTACTCCATGAAGTCTGCTACCATATGCCTTAATGTTTCAAGTCTTTCGTGAAAGGAGGAAGAGTTTTCCATATATTTTTGTCCATGACTGAATTTGCATATATTAGAAATAAAGATTTTCCAAAAAAAGTGGTTTTTATTCATTTTTGAGGGCAGCCATTCGTCCTGCTTCTAAGCTCATGCACCTGCTTTGTAACCAAATCTATGTGTGGATCATGTGCCTATATAATTTAATAGATATAAAGATCAATTTCAAAAAGCTCCCTTTTTCATCAAACCTACTACAAGCATACTAATTTAACTGGAATCTAGTATACCTGAAAAAAAAAAAGTATTTTCAGTCTTTTAACTTGGAGGAATTGGTTCGCGTTTGCTGTGTGTAGTCTGTAACAACAGTGTAGCACTGGGTGTGAGTCCACAAGACAGGAGATCCTCACAGTCGTCGTCGTAGCAGCGTTTTGGGAGCACACTGATGATGTCATATCCTGATAAATGTGTCCCTCTGCGGAACAGGAAAAAAAATCGACTTTCAATGTGTGTTTTCCTTTTAACATGTTTTTGGCATTTTTAGCCTTTATTCAATAGGACAGTAGAGATAAGAGAGACAGCAGGGAAAGACATGCAGCAAAGGTCCCAAGCCAGATTCAAATCCAGGACACTGCAATTGGGCCCGAGCCAACATGATAAATGCTCAAACTGGCTGAGGGCGGGGACACCCAAAGGGATTCTTTTTTCATTTATTGATTAAACCGTGTGTAGTACTGTTCTGCATCCAGCATATCACAGATTCGATTTTACTGTCAGTCTTTTTCTCTTTCCTCTCTCTGTCAAAGTAAATTCATTCACATTTGCAGCTAGAAAAGCTCTATATAAAATGCAACGTGATTGATTGATTGATTGATTGTGGCCTGCTCCAAACTCTCCAAGAATCTACACTTTCTTGCCAGCCCCCCACCCCCACCCCCCACCCCCCGTGGTTTCACTTACCTGTGTGTGTCCAGATATTGTCGAAGGTGGCCTATAGTTTCTGAGAAGTGCATTTTCAGCATGTAATTGTGATCCCCATTTTCTGACCTCACCCTGAGTGTGGTGACATCTGGGATAGACGGAGGCTGATCGGAGTCGCACATCTGTAGTCTGAGTGTTACAGGATGACAAAGTCATGGGCATGCACAGTCTTATGAAAATATTCATTTTGCCTTCGTCTCATTGCGAGCATGAGAACATATGTGTTTTTGCAGATATCTACTAAACTGAGTATCTGGAGAATGAGAGAAGCACAAATGAGAGCTTGCGTACATCTCTTTCACAGCATGCAGCGCTGGAGTATCTATGAGAGTCACTGAACTGTTCTTCTGGTCATCAGATAAACCCTGTAGAAGAAGGTACTTTGTCACATAAACGTCATAGTACATAGTGAAGTGTTTATTAACAAGTAGATGGGCAAGATGTCTGAATATAGTGATCATTGGTAGCCTTTAAATGAACATTAGACAGTTATAGGCTGTTGGAGGCTTCATTCCCCGATCCCCTTGTTCACTAGCCTCACCTGGAGGGTAGCCCTCAGTGAGTTTCTGATGTCAATCACCTGACCAGCTTTGACTACTACCTTTGGCAACCTGCTCAGGAACTGATCCATAGTCAGTTTCCTCCCTGTGAACATAGAAGTTATCAGTACATGCCTGGCGATGAAAAACATATTGATCCACCAATCAGCGCTTAACAATTGTGACCTTCCAGCATTGATGTCTATACTTCACTTATCCTGCTCTCAGGGATGCTGGAGCCTATTCCAGCAGTCATTGGGCTGCAGGCGGGGCGACACCCTGGATAGGCCGCCGCCAGGCCATAACAGGGCTGAGACACACACACACACACACACACACACACACACACACACACACACACACACACACACACACCCATTCATACCTAGGGACAATTTAGTATGGCCAATTCACCTGACCTACATGTCTTTGGACTATGGGAGGAAACCAGAGCTCCCGGAGGAAACCCACGTAGACACTGGCAGAACATGCAAACTCCACACAGTACGACCCAGGATGACCCACCAAGGTTCGACTTCCCCGGGGCTCAAACCCAGGACCTACTTGCTGTGAGGCAACTGCGCTAACCACTGCGCCACCGTGCTGCAACTGTAAAACAGATTCGCACTATCCTGGAGATGTCTTGAAAGTTTGTTGGAGATCGCAACGGTAACTTAACAGAAGCAGACTTGGAGAAATTTTGCGAACCGTCATTTGGTTAATTATCAGATTTGTGGCACATTTCCCATTTTATCTATCAACAAAGTAACGTGTGGAGGACAGACCTGGTATTTGAGAGGAGAAAGTGTTTGAAAATAGTGCTTTATCCGTCGCCCCGTCAACAGATAGTCCCTTCCCTGGAAACTTTGACCATGGCCATCTGACACTAAAGTCCTCATCTCGTCTGTCATGAACCTGTAAAAAGATTGAATGAATTAATGTTTAATTGAGATTCAACACACTGCCATTAACAAAAAAACTTAAAAAATGTACATAAGTTTGCATGTACACATGCACCCAGAGATGCACACCTCAAAAGGCACTCCATCAGGGAATCTCTCTTGAAGCTCCAAGGGGAAATATCCATCCATCAGATCTTGCATGCACCGCTGCAAAGAGCAATAGCATACAAACCAAGGATCTTAAATGATGAAACTCAAATACAATTTTTTTTCTGAGCACTTGTAACACACAAACCTGAGTGCTGTGCTCTTGGTAAGAGCGGAAGGGCCCGTCAAACATTAAGATGCCATTTCTGTAGAGCCTTAGCTGAATGGGGTCCTTTTTGGCTAACTGTGCACCCTTGGCTGTCGCTTTTACAAAACATTCCCCCTCTCCAGCCACAATGTTCAGCTCCTTGATGTTCTGCAGCACGAGGTCAAAGTTCACGTGGAAGTTTGTATCCATGCAGGTGTCTGAAAAAGGACAGGTTAAGAGCTCTACATTGAAGATAATACAGAATATTTTTTGACGGTATCTATCCTAGCACTGCTCAGTGGAGTTGACATTTTGGAAACTGAATGCTTTAGGAACTATTCATGATTTTTTTTTTGGGGGGGGGGGGTTGTGGACAACTTGCGTGTGAGAAATTGTGGGTCCCTACTACCCGGATACCACTAACCTTTCTCTGGGCTCTGGGTCTGGGTGTGCTTGACTCCTTCCTGTTGGCAGGCTGTGTCACAGGTCTCCCCACTTCCCACCCATGTCATGCCGTAGTCACTCAGAAAGCACTGTGGTGGAAAAAATGGCTAACTTAAAAAAAACCCCAAACAAACAAAGAAAAAAAACAATGCATTTATCATCATACTGAATTATAGGAACTTACTTCCATTTCAGATACTTGTGTTTGCAGGCGGTGGCAGGTCCTTACAAGATCGTCTTTATCATCCGCATCACTTGCTCTCTCTAAAGTGACATGGAGTGACAATTTGGCCTAAATTAAAATCTTTGCATTGAGCACTCCTGAGGTGAAAAGTGGCTACCTGTAAAAACTCTTGTTTCTCTGTTTAAGCTAGAACCCAGCTCTGCATGAGACTAGGGAGTACCTGATTTTTGAAGCCTGTTCAGTTTCCCCTCCAAGACAGAAATCTTTTTCTCCTTTGGTTGGATAGAGAAAAAGAAACAAGATATGTCAAATTACGTCCCGACTTGATTCCGTCTGATCTGGGCTACTTTGAAAAGGCTCACCTTGCGTTCAATCTCTTGTGCCTGACCCTTCACCTTTATCTCCAACTGAGTCAGACACTTAATCATGGAGGACATTAGCTCAGGGTCAGTTGGTGGAGTAATACCTGGTTGGTTATTAATCACACACACACACACACACACACACACACACACACACACACACACACACACACACACACACACACACACACGTTTATGTTGTAACCGAAGAGATGTTACCCTACAATATAAACATGTCCAATCTTACCCCAAAATCTACCCAGGTTTGAACAATGTTAACTGAACGAAAACGAATTGACTCTTAAATAACTTGTGTGAGAACTTAACCTTTCTTGAGCGAGGCCTTTAATGTAGAGGTGGAGACGGTTTCAGTGGGCTGAGCATGGGGCACAGGTGGGCGTTGTACATCAGGGGAGTCGTCTACGGCCTCTGTGGTCCCATATTCTGAATAGACCATTGAGACGCTAACGTTAGCATTCAGTCATGATGAGGGGAAACACCGCCTGCTTTCAGTACGTAGGGGGGGAAACCCGTTAGAAAATCTGAATAAATTGTTGTCATACCGTGATGGCCACCGTGTTGGTGGGTTGTCACTGCTGAAAGCCTCCCTGTGGAAAGACCCCCCTTGAGGGATTCCCTTCTTCCTCCGCCCCTGGTGAACAAAGCGTTTTTACAAGCCTCACAAGTGCTCTCCATATCAATTAAGAAAACTTGAACAGTGAAGTTGTTATTTTCAATCTTTGTTTTTTGGGGGGGTGTTTCCTTGAATGAGTAGCCTACCCTTGCGGGATCAAAGGTCCTTGGAGTGGAATGCGCTTCGTTTTCTTCAACATTGACAAAGGTGAGCTCATTTTTAAGGCACCTCTTGCTTTCTCTTGCGATTGTGTCGGGGTCCGTCGCCATTGGTTACGTGGAATCCACGGCCGTTGAAATGTCTTGTTTCTACCACAGGGAGGCGCTGCTCTCTCGCTCGCCCTCGCTCTCTGCATGTGTCTATCAATTCAGGTTCAACTCAAAGTTGCTTTATTGGCATGAAATAGATGTTTCGTTTGTGCACTTGATAGGATAATCATACTTATTATAACATAGTAACAGCTGTTATTATAACATAGTAACAGTGATCACAAGAGTACTATTACTCTTATCATTATCTTGAAAATAACTCAGCCACAATCGACAGTGTGGCGTTAAAATTTCTAACAAGATATTAAATCAAAGCTGTCTGTTGACGAGAGGAAGAAACTTGACCGAAATGGGACGCCGCAGGTGGTCGCTGTTTTCAAAGTGAACTGCGACGCCGAATTTGACATCCCCAAAATAACACGTATCCCCGGATATAATCCACGGAGTTGCTGAACAAACATTCACCTCGACTTTCACTTCAGTTAAAAACAGCAAGCACGTCACATCGTTTAACTGAAAATTTCTGGAAACCATTTCTAATTTATCAACAGGGTTTAACAATGTAGCCCTACCGAAAGCCCCCCCCCGCCCGCCCATTGCAATTCGCTTGCTTTCGGTAAACTACTTTGTTTATGAAGTGGTTAAAAAAAAAACAAGAGGGCGAAAAAAGATTCGGCGTCTCGTATATGAAAAACATAATCGCATAATGCGGCATATGTGAGGGGGGGCGTATTATTTCGGGGGATACAGAATTTGGCATCACGCATGGCCAGCCAGAGAGGATGCTGAGGCCTGACATTCCGTCGACACATACATCATTTATCCCGGGCTGCTGCTGCTGCTGCTGATGGGCTGGTCGCGGCCATGGCGGCGCCCTTTGCCTGTTTCAGCGAGGAGTGGCGAGGTCCGGACGAATTCGGGACGATGTCGGACGCAGTCATTCATAAGGGATGTGTGGACGGGAAAGTCGAGGGACCCCCGGAGGTCTCGGAGGACCTCCGCGAAATACACAACGGCGGTACGGCCGCTTTCAGGTCCGTGGAGGACCTGGTGAAGGATTTCGACGAGAAGTTATCCGCGTTCTTCCGACACCGAAACGCCACAGAGACGGACACCGTCCCGCCTGGAAACGCCATCAGCGAGGAAACGCTGTTGAAAAAAGACGAGTGAGTTGTTTTGCGTTCCTTTATCTCACTCTGTGTGTGTGTGCGTGTTTGTGTGTTTGTGCGTGCGTGCGTGCGCATCTTCACAGCAACGCGACACTGTAATACGATCGTCCTTGACGTTATCGGGTTCCCGGCGTCAATGGCAGCGGAGGGTTCAGTTCCGAGTTGCATGCGCACCAAGTTTTTTTTTTCTTCTTCCAAACTACAAACTAACACTTTGCGGCAGTGTCATTGTCGTTTCCCATCTGTTGGACATTCCCCGACAGAGATGAGGCCGCTCGCGACCGCTGCCGTCGCTCCTCCCGTCGATTTGGAAACGCGAGCGAAACTCGAGAAGAAGTGAATGTAGATGAGATTAATGGTTCAGAGGGGCTCCGTCGATATTATTTGGACGTGGCGGCATGTGGAGATGTGAGGCTCCGCTATTCTGAGAACTGCACAAATAATCGCGATGATCGAGTCACCCCACATAACCCGTTATCATCATCATCATCATCATCATCATCTCTGTCTGGGACTGTCTTCCCCATGACACTGGATCGTCTCTCATTATATATCCAATGCTTTCTGTTACACATAGCCCCCGTTGAGTACTGAGGTGATTCAGATGTTGGGTCTGTCTGTGTACCCTCTCTGCCAAATCCCCTTGAGAAATCAAAATGTGTAATACAGGCCTGCCTGCTGTTATGCAATTTACAAACAAACCAAATCTAAACTAACATTTGATAACATCAAAACACAACTGCAGATGTCCATCTGTCACACACTGGGTGGCTCGGTGTCAAAACAAAATGAGTTGGGGAATGAAAACTGTCCTCGTTTCAGTTTAACGACAAAGTCACCGAGGTCACTGGACTGGCAGTGCAGGAGGGTTAATACTGTATTTATGGACTGGGACTGGAGTCATATCTTGAAATATTGCGTTTTACCGTTGGCAAAACAAACAGCAAACCATAACATTTGTCACAGTTGTTGTGTTATAGTGTTGTTATTCTATGTTAAGTGCACAGAGAGCCACGAAACCGGAGTCACATCCCATGTATGTGCCAACCTTACATGGCCAATAAACATGATTCTGATTCTGACTTTTTGAATTCCACCACATTTTTCAATCCAATTGCAACATTTTTTTAATATCAGCTGACAGTTTTTTTCTGTTTTTAAGCAATAAATAATTTCTACCCGTGTTAGTCCCAGGCAATGTTAGTTGTTCTCTAGGACGATACTATAGTGAAAACAGAGGCTATGTTTCAGCAAGATTTTGCGAACTGCTCTGCAACACTGAGCTGATAATCCTTTTTTAGTCAGGGGGACATTTTTTTTTTTATAATTCAGGCATGTGTGGTATATACTTCCATTTATGTATGTAGTGGTGGTTTGAGGTTTGAACTAACTTCATTTGTACCCTCTCATCCCCCCCCCCCCCCCCCACAGAATCTGGAATGCTTTAACCGACAACTATGGAAATGTGATGCCGGTAGATTGGAAACAATCTCGAACGCGCTCCCTGATTGCCCCCATGTTCAACCCGGAAGAGAAACCAGTGAGTTAGACCCCCCCCCGCCCCCTGCTCCAGTTTCCACCCTGACCCCATCCATCCTGTTCATCTCACAAATCTCAAATATTCATTGTTCCAGGATTTAGTCCCTTGATTAAATCCCCTCCCCCTGTCCTGTCCCGGCAGAGAACGAGTGATGTAACGACTGAGCTGTCGGACGACGAGGAGCTAAGGGAGCAGCTGGACATGCACACTATCATTGTCTCGTGCCTCAGCGAGGAGCCCCTCTTTACTGCCGAGCAGGTGAGCCGCACCAATGACAACCTGCATCTTCGGCGTGGCATCGCTGCAGCTTGTGATCACAGCCTTTCAGAGTGCTGTAAACACAAAGGAGCCAGAGCTTGGCATGGCCGACATCTGGCTGTGCTCCACTCAGACAGATTTAGATAGACATACTTTATCATCCTCAAAAGAGGATATTTGTTTTCACCTCTTGTACAGAGCCTCACATACAGTAAATACATAGACACAAGCTATACATACCACATGACATACGTAGAGAACAGGGAGACGACAATACATCAACACAACAGTTTCCATGGCACAGAATTTATTGACTGGGCTGATGTTTTACGGTATCGTTTTGTGTGTATGTCGCTTATCTTACGTGTGTGTGTGTGTGTGTGTGTGTGTGTGTGTGTGTGTGTGTGTGTGTGTGTGTGTGTGTTACTGGTGGGTGGCGCTGTAGGTCATTGAGGAGATAGAGGAAATGATGCAGGACTCTCCAGACACTGAGGCAGAGCCGAAGCCATCTCAGTCCGATCTCTCTATGCTTTCCCTGGACATCCAGTGCTCCGACGCCAGCCACAGCTATGAGGAGAGTCAGTATCGATCGAACAGGGCTGTGTTTCATGCATGCACCCATTGTCTGCATCTAATAAATTGTAAAAGAGAGAAAAAAAGGAAAGAGATGAATAGACCGGGGTAAAAAGATAGAGAGAGAGAGGGAGGTAGAGTATTGTGTGCTATACATGGTTGATGTACATGTTTTTCCGGTGCAGGGGTGAGGGCCCTGAGTGTTGCAGAGCTGAATGAGTGCCTGGAGGAGACAGAGGCAGCCATCAGAAAGTTCTCCGAGGAACTGATACAGCATCTGGCCCTCAGGGACGAGCTGGACTTTGAGAAAGAAGTGAAGAACAGCTTCATTTCCGTGCTCATTGATGTCCAAAACCGACAGAAGGAGCTCCGGGAGCTGCTGAAGAAGAAGAAGAAGCTGAAGAGTGGAGGTGGGACCTCACAGGGATGCGCGGAGAAGACGCAAGCACCTGGATCAGTTAGTCCTCTTTCTTTTTTCTAATTTTTACCTGTTGTGGTTTTGTTTTCATTCAGTCATTGAGCAGCAGAGTTATCCCTTTTGGTCTATTCATGTCCATGATGTCGTCTTATTCCTTGGTCTTTTTTTAACTCGCCGTCTGGTTTATTTTTGACATTCATTATCATGGTCTTATTATTCTCATTTTTTCTGCTATTTCCAGTATGCTTTATCCAGTATCTTGCTATATTTACCATTTTCCCACTATATATGTTATGTTTTTTCAATATTTAACTGGTAGTAGCAGTTCCCTGTATCCTTTCGATGGGTGCTATGATCTGAGTTTCCTGGAAAACTGACATATAAATTGATCCACATGTGTTATTTTCTAAATTGCATTCCTGCCTGTTTCCTCGTTGTGCTTCTGTGTTCACCTGCCGTGGCGTGTTTCTCTGCTTTACTTCTCTCTTCAGCGCTTTAGCATGGAGGGACTCTCCACTGTTATTCAAAATGGCTTCCGGCAAACTTTTGGGAGTGGTTGCGGTGAAAGACAGGTTACTTCCTTTTTCTCTCCCAGCCACTGATAGCTATCATTCTTCTGTTTCACCGAGAATCAAAATGCTGCTGATGGAAACATTGTCCCATTCTCATATCTGAAACATAAAACCTTTGACTCTAATCAGCTGGGGGGGGGGGGTTCAAGCGAAAGGAACCTAATCTGGTTTGCCACCAAGCAATAAAATAAACAAAATTGCATTCATTGCTCAACTGTAACTATCATAGCCCCGTCCCATCTCCATTATGTGGTATATATGAATTCTCTCCTCACATTTCTGATTTCCTGTTGTTTTTCCTGATATCTCAGTATTTGACCACGGTCATCCCTTACGAGAAAAAAGGAGGCCCACCATCTATCGAGGACCTGCAGATCCTGACTAAGAGTGAGTCTGATGACTGTCTCGAGCGTTACGTGCTGAGTCAGTTCCACTGGGACATCAGTTCCTCCCTCTGACGTGACTTTTGTCTTGCAGTCCTGCAGGCTATGAAGGATGACAGCGACAAGGTGCCCAGTCTCTTAACAGACTACATTCTCAAAGGTAAACCACATTGATTCTTGCATACACTTTAATAATAGGTGGTATATTGTGTTTGCAATATGTTTAGACTATTACACATGCTTTCCAAGTCTCTCTAAAGAAACTAAAGAGTCGCCAACCGAATCGTATTTTCCATATTACCAGTGATTGGACCGGAAGCTTAACGTTATGCTTTCAACTAACAACCAAGAACATGCATACCTTTTTGTGGGTCCTTTCTTTAATCTGCCATTTTTGTCATTATTCTGTTTTATCTCCTCTCTCCTTGCATCTTATTTTCCGTTCGATCTCACTTGTTGCTACGTTGCACGTGCTAGCTCTGGTGTGAGAGCGATGGATGGAGAGGTTTGTGACATGCATTCACATGTGATGTGCACTGTGTGGTGTTATCGCTCATGGTGGCCGAGTGCCCCTTCTTGACCACTGAGCCCAAGGGCAAACCGATCCTGACCTACCCTTTTTCACTTCACTCCCCTTACCAGTCTACACTTAAATGTGTAGGGCTTAGTCGAGTCCGCTTACCTGTCATAAGACTTAACCATCTCTGAAAACCGGCAGCCACATTACTGCGGCCACTTCCCACTGCAGTAATGGATCTAGAACAAAGATGCCGCTGAATATTGGATGGCAGCATGTAACAGTAAGCGATCACTTAACCCATTTCATCCATCTTTCATTAAGGTGGGTGGCAGTTATCCAGCAATAGATTGTGATAGATTGTCCTCTGATGTTTTAAATACCCTACCTTGTAAGGTTTCCCAAATGTCCTCACCTGTTTCCCCATAATAATACTTGACAAGCTTAACAGCCCTTAATTGCCAAATATTCTTCCCTTAAAGTCACTTCATCTGCTTAAGCTGTTCTGACCCAATCAAGGATCTTTTCATTAACATACACCCAGTGTAGTCTGAATACTTACCAGATGTTTTTTTTTCCTTACTTCTTCATCTTAGCCTCCTACTTGTTTGATTTGTTTGACATTACTGTACTGCCAAAGGAGGAAGCCCTGGTCGATAGTAGTTATCTGTTCTGCTGATATTCACCTCTGGTTCCTTTGCAGTGCTTTGCCCAACGTAGAGCAGACGGATGATGCTCGACTCTCTGGCGAGACTTCAGGTAGCGGGGGCTGTTTTACCATGGCAACAACTACCAAGATGAAGAGGATTCACTGTACTATTTTTATTTATTTCTTCCAAACACAAGCAGACTTAATTTATTCCTGCATGTTTTTTACCTCATGGTGCTCCTTCGTTGTATTCCACATCTCATTTGGTTCTACTTAATTATTCTGTGCGAGCATGAGGAATTCGCTAAACCTTGTGTATGGACAAACCTGCTGTACTCTGCCGTCACCGTTTATGTTGTATCACTGTTTTTGTTTTTGTTTTTTCTTTTGTTACACCGTGAAACAGTATCTTAAATGGTAAACCATTGAGAAAGTATACTTAGTGCGAGAGTAGTTGGAAATTGCAAGCCTTGCTAGCCGGTTAAAAGCAGGAGTGACGCTGCGACTTTAAGGGTTTTGCATCCATTTGGTAAGCCCCGTCTGATGCGCTTACTAACAATTGAGTGCTGAATATATACTGAATATGCATAAACCATGGTAGGCTCTTGAATAGATTGTGCTTGGCCCTGCTGGTTTATCCCTAAGAATGACAAATAGCAGTGAAGGAGGTTGACGTGTGTTATGCACACCATGCATTAAGTAAGGTAGGATTAGAGCACAGCGACGGCAAAATAAACATTTACAAGCAACATTTGAACCATTCGGTCTGCATCTAAAACCGAAAAGTGCTTCATAATTCACCTCAGCCTAGCAGCTATAGACAGGATGTACTGTGCTTTTTCCTATTTTGTGGTCATGATTGCAGTACTCCATGTGCACCATTATCATTACATGGAAGAGTTGGTGTTTATGGACGAGTTAATATAGCGAGGTTTGAAACGGTATAACACTGGTACTAACAAACAACCTAACTAACTATGCATTTTAGTGATCGATGAGATGAAATATGACCCATGCGCTGTCTGTACTTTTGAGACACTGATTGGATCTCTGAATCAGAGACTCTAGCCTAGACCTGCCTATTGTGCACAAGGCAACCTGTATGTAATGAATGGGCATTGTTACATGTATTTCTATCCACTAGTGGTCAAGCTGCCTTTGCCTTTGCTTGAACTTTTGTACATCATAGATGACTTATTTTCGTTGAATGTGATATGACCGGGCTACTTACCTGTTTCATTATTAATTTATTTTGTAAATATTTAATTTCCCAAAGATTGATAAACTCATGACTGTTAAACAAAATTTCAGTCTTGAGTCGTTGTTTGTCGTCGAGAATGATAGTGCAAAAACAGCGAGCCACCTCACCAAGATTTGTCTTGATGATGTCTAAGCGTTCGTAAACAGTCAGGCTATTTCACCGTATTCGAGCAGTTCATGTTCTGAATTAAGCGTTAGCATTACATCAGTTTAACTTTCGTGTTATATCGTTGCAAAATCTGTGTGCCAGCGTCACATCGAGGTGCCAACTTTGAGATCAGCATCAGCAACAGATATCTGGAGAGATGGGCTGTCAGTTTCAACACGCCCACTGTGCTGGCCGAGGATGCTGAAATAACACTCAAGCGAAGGCTCCTGCCAAGGAAAAGACTAAACAAAAGGCACCACATTAACAGTGCTGTGGGTTTGTTATGCAAGACTCTGCCACATGTCTGCTGTACCTTTTCCAGTTTACTGAGGTGAACCAGATGCTGACTCTGGAATAGCTGCAAAACATATATCCAGTATCTGACCTGCGACTGACATCACACAAATCATAACAAGCCCTCCCATGTCCTGCCAGGAACTCCGGATGAAATGAGTCTATAGCAGACAGCCGTGAAGAGGACTAAACTGAATTCGAGCTGATAATTATTTGCTATACCATTTGTGGGACTCGTGGTCTGCTTAGAGGCACATATAACGACAAACTGGTCAAATACAGGTCATGCGGGGTGTGATTATAATGGGTGATGTTAAGAGAGAGACTTAAACACCAGTAGTGGAAAACGTATTCAGATCTTTTACTTAAGTAAAAGTAGTAATACCGTGGTGTAAAAATAATTTGTTACAAGAAAAAGCCCTGTATTCAAGATCTTACTTAAGTAAAAGTACAAAAGTATTAGCATCAAAATATACTTAAAGTAGCAAAAGTGAAAGTACTCATGCAGAATGGCCCATTTCAGAATCATATTATTTGGACTGATTCATTAATGTGTTCATTACTTTAATGCTGCAGCTGGATGGGGCATCCCGGGTGGCGTGGCGGTCTACTAACACGGGATCGCCGGTTCGAATCCCCGTGTTACCTCCGGCTTGGTTGGTCAACCCTACAGACACAGTTGGCCGTGTCTGCGGGTGGGAAGCCGGATGTGGGTGTGTGTCCTGGTCACTCCACTGGCGCCTCCTCTGGTCGGTCAGGGTGCCTGTTCAGGGGGGAAGGGGAACTGGGGGGAATAGCGTGATCCTCCAAGGTGCTGCGTCCCCCTGGTGAAACTCCTCACTGTCAGGTGAAAGGAAGGGGCTGGCGACTCCATAAGTATCGGAGGAGGCATGTGGTAGTCTGCACCCCTCCCGGATCGGCAGAGGGGGTGGAGCAGCGAATGAGAAGAGCTCAGAGGGCGAGGTGATTGACCAAGTATAATTAGGAGGAAAATGGGGGGGGGGTAATAATAATAATGTTGCAGCTGGTAAATGTGGAGCTAATTTTAATTACTATATATTGCTGGGTAGCTTAACCTATAAAAATACATCATTATTTATTAGTTAATTTATAATTTGTATTAATAATCTAAATCTACAAAGTAAAGAATAACCAAAGCTGTCAAATAAATGTAGTGGAGTAAAAAGTACAATATTTCCCTGTGAAATGTAGTGGAGTAGAAGTATAAAATAGCATAAAATGGAAATACTCAAGTACCTCAAAATTGTACTTGAGTACAGTACTTGAGTTAATGCACTTAGTTAATTCCACCACTGTTAAACACAAAATGTCGCTATCGTCTGGATTAAAAAAAAAACATGTTGCATGTAGACACATCGTAACGTTTGCAAAAATTCATCGGTAACCCCCCCCCCCCAAAAAAAACCAAAACAACAAAAAACACATGGAAGCCAAGTCACACTCGTCCCGGCAGTGTTTAACGCTCCATGAGCCTGTTTACCATCCATCTCTTGTTAACGTCTCAAAAGAAACACAAACAGCTGTTCGACATCTGTAAAACATTTGTCGTCTGTGACATAGTGTTGCCTCGTTCAACTGTGTGCCGCCACTCCTCAAGTGTAACGACAAAACAGTGTGTGTCTGGCCAGCCCTGAAAGCCACAGAGAGCTCTCGCAGTGCGGTCAGGACGGAGTTTCTGTAGTGGATTTTCTAGCCCCTTGTTGCTTGAGCGTTATGGATACTAGACGTGTGTGCTTGATGTTGTGCCTTCTTCTACTGGCGCACTCCACAACCCAGCAGACCTCTTCCAAAAGGAAAAATGAAAGGAAAGGTAGGATATACATAAAAACATCTATATGGACACAGAAGTATGAGCTGTCATAACTTGTTATCCCTTTGGAGGATACAAAAGCATCAAAATGAATGAGAAATCAAGTGTGGATGAATGGTTGTTTATATGGCTCCTTTCTCCTTGGTAGACAACAGTGCTGCGATTGAGGAGCTGAAGAAGCAGATTGAGGATATTGTGCAAGAGCTGCACTTGCTGAAAGAGCAGCAAGCCTTGCAAACAGGTATTGTACCGTCAGAGAAAGGACACCGTCTATACTTAGCACAAAAAGTAAGGAAATGTGTGTTTGGTAGATGATTTCTTTGTGGTAACAATGCTTCTTGGCAATACATCTTATACTGTTGGAAAGCCTGTTTATTTCCCTTTTAAATGACGCCACATTTGTGAGGAACATGCATTTGTGGGATGAGCAGCAGAGCTGAGTATGTGGGTTGCGCCCATGAAAAATTTGTCAGATCTTCTCTGCCAATGCCAAACAGTTTATTTTGCTGTTGCTGTTGACTCTTGTTTTGAGCTTCTGGTACCCCAGGTGCTGACGATCGGGTGCCTGATATAAGATTTATTGCCAAGAAGCATTGTTACAGCAAAGAAATAATCTACCAAACATAAATTTCCTTACTTTTTGGGCTAATTTTATATTTATTAAATTGGTACACTGTAAGTATTAAGCTTTGCGCAATCATGAGGGACCCCAAAATGCCAAATTAAAAACAGAGACGGGCAATAGATGTTTGATGTTTCTTCCTGTGTTTGAGGTCCCACATGAGATCACTATCATACACTATTACAAAGTTTACTTGTATCCCCCCCCCACACACTGTAATACAAACAGTATGATGAATGGGGGTAGCAATTCGGTTGGGTGGGGGTTCTCATCCCAAATATTAAGCATCGAATGTTGGAACAGCACTTTGCGATTGGGAACCTAAACATGACACTGTGATGAAAGGGACAATTACTCACACTGACGCCTGTTAAAAAGCTAACTTTGCGTTAACCTCTCCCCCAGTTTGCTTGAGAGGCACAAAGATCCTCGGCAAGTGCTTCCTGGCTGATCCAGTGAAGAAGACCTATCATGTAGCCAACGAGGACTGCATCGCCAAGGGGGGCAGTCTGAGCACCCCAGTCAACGGAGACGAGAACGACCAGCTCAACAGTTATGTACGCCAGAGCATCGGCCCCGAAGAGCACATCTGGCTGGGAGTCAACGACATGGTGACTGATGGCCACTGGGTCGACCAGTCAGGGACCAGTGTGCGCTTTAAAAACTGGGAGACAGAGATCACCCTGCAACCAGACGGAGGACGGAGCCAGAACTGTGCCATCCTCTCCACCACGGCCAACGGGAAGTGGTTTGACGAGAGCTGCCGTGCTGAAAAGGCCTCTGTTTGCGAATTTAATATTGTGTGAGGGAGGCCGTCGTCTTGCTCTGATGTTTCTAAAGCTCATGTCAATAACATGTTTCTGAGCAGATTAATTTTCACATGAAAAGGTGAATACTGCACGCAAAAACAAATTCAACGTGTTGCGCAATTGAATGCTTTTGGGTGCATATGCGTAAGAGACCCTTGGGAGTGATGTCTTGCATTACCTAACCATTAGCTCACTGTTCCTTTGTCAGATGCAGATAATCTAAAACAGGCTGAATTCACAATGCTGGTTGGGGATGGAGGATGTTACAGACTAAATCACTGGTACATGATGTTCTATATGCAAATGCTTTAGCTGGTGTGAAATATCTTTTCTATGAGCAATGTACTGTACCAGCCTACAGTTTGCCTAGAAATCACCGATGGGTGGCTCGTCTCCAATACTTGTTGATTCTCTAAAGAAAAAGTCCTTTCCTGCTGTAATTCCTGCTGATCTGTTCAATAAAACCTGTCAACGAGAAGCAACTGTCGTGGGTTTGTTTAATCTGACATATTTGGAATTAGTTTTCTATTTTTGCTCAATGGACAGAAAGAAACAAATCAACCCTCGTTCATCAGTGTAACATAATACAATATATGCAATATGAAAATACATGTAAAGTAAAAAATATGAAATGTGATACAAGTTGTGGCATTGTAATTGTCAGATCCTTTGTGTGATTGCCATCCACCTGCTCTGTTCTCCTTGGTTTTCTATTTTCTGTTGTTTTGTTTATTTTACGATTGCTCCAGCAACTACCTCATTTAGCCACAGAGATCAATCAATTTTATCTTTTAATAACAACCATCAAACAGCCTTCTTTAATTAGGATACTTTGTCATTAGGATACTTTAATACTTTAGGATACTTTGTCAATTAGGAGACTTTAATTAGGATACTTAGTCATTGTACATGCATGCAATGAAATGTATCCTCTGTGTTTAACCCAGACACACAATAGGGGCAGTGGGCAGCTGTAGTGCAGCACCCAGGGACCAACTCCAGTTCTTTTTAACGCCTTGGTCAGGGACACAGACAGGAGTATTAATCCTAACATGCATGTCTTTTTGATGGTAGGAGGAAACCCATGCAGACACGGGGGAGAACATGCAAACTCCACACAAAAAGGACCTGGAATGTCCCGGAGTTCAAACCCAGGACCTTCTTGCTGTGAGGCAACAGTGCTTTTTTTGTTTTTGTTGGCTCAAGCTCCCGCACCTGCCCTCCAGTCCCCACCAGGTTTAGTTTGTAGTTTATTTTGGAATGAAAAAAAAAATTTTTTTTAATTGTAGAATTCAGAAGACATCCATTAGTGTGTGTTTGTGTGTGTGTGTGTCCAGATGATGGTTGTCTCATCTGCAAACTTCAGGAGTTTAACAGATGGGTCACCTGAGGCAGAATCATTTGTGTAGAGGGAGCAGAGTAGAGGGGAGAACACACATCCCTGGGGGGCGCCAGTGCTGACGGTTCGGGTGCTGGATGTGATTTTCCCCAGCCGCTTCCCGTGTTTCAGGAAGTTTCTAACCCACTGACAGATGGGGGCTGGTATGGTGAGCTGGATTAGTTTGGAGTGGAGAATATCTGGGACGATGGTGTTGAACGCTGAGCTGAAGTCCACAAACAAGACCTTTGTGTGTCTCTCAGGAGTCAAGATGTTGGAGGATGTAGTGCAATCCCATGTTGACTGCGTCACCCACTGACCTGTTTGCTCGATAGAAAAACCACAAGGGGGTCGAGCAGAGGGCCTGTGATGTACTTCAGGTGGGCCAACATCAGTCTCTCAAAGGATTTCATGACCACAGACGTTAGGGCCTATGGTCATTTAATCCTGTGATACGGGGTTTCTTGAGGACTGGGATGATAGTGGAGCTCTTGAAGCAGGAGGGGACTTCACACAGCTCCAGTGATCTGTTTAAGATCATTGTGAAAATGGGGACCAGCCGGTCAGCACAGACTTTAAGACAGGAGAGTGACACGCCATCTGGGCAGTGGCGCCCCCAAGGGGGGGCCTGGGTGGCCACGGCCACCCTGATACTATCCCTGGCCCCCCCCAGCCACGAGTCGCATATGCAGAATATGCTTCTATCTGATATTTTACATTAAGTGCTGTTCATTTAAATCAATAATGTATATTTTTCTTAACTCTCATATTGACAGTTTTCAACTAGCCTATACAGTATACTACAACAGCATCATAGAATTCCCGAAATTCAGTCATGGCTTTTGGTTTTGGTGTGACCCCCCCAAGATTTTCAGCGGCCCCATTTGGCCACCCCTATGAAACATTTCTGGGGGCGCCACTGCATCTGGGCCCGGTGACTTGCTGGTCTTCTGCCTCTGGAAGGGCTGGTGCACGTCCTCGACACATATCCTGAGTGTGGGTGGAGGTTAATGTTCTGTCTATTGTAAATATTCCATGTAAATTCAGCCGCATACTACTTTATTGTATGTGAATATTCGCACTTGGTGTGGCAGTCATCAAATCTCGCCACAAGACAGCCCACGGGAGGCGCTGTGGCTTAGTTGGTTAAAGCGCCTGTCTAGTAAACAGGAGATCCTGGGTTCGAATCCCAGCAGTGCCTTTTCCGTCCTACCAAATATAGTATTTGTCCTGTAAACTGCATTAAGGTCACACACTTTCAACAAGACACTCTGTCCCCCATGAGATACTATAGAAGTCCATAACATAAGGTATTTGTTAATTACAAACGGGTGTGATGATGTGTGTGCTGTTTTGTTTTGTTTTTTTAAAGAAAATACCAGGAGGCATCAGGCTATACAGCTAACAAATTTAAAGATGCTGTTCAATTTGTTACTTCTAATATTATGATATGTGTAAAAGTGACTTGGTAGGCTTTGGCCTAACAGTTGTGATGTTGTCCATTAAAAGCCGAGAGATTTTTATCAACTGAACAAAAAGAACTTTAATGGTGCAGTATTTTTAATACATCAAAGTGTCATGTATATGCATGCAGAGGAGGAGAATGTGTGCTGTTCTTCTTCTTCCTTTTTTTTTTAACTGGCACACCTTAATATTCACCGACCCAGAAGATAGCTTTAAAAATGAAAATGATGATGGTATCGACGATGGGATGCGTCTTGCGTTTTTTTTGAAATGGGTTATAAGAGAAACGGCTCTTTCTGTTGCCATTCGGGGCTTCAGATGGCGGCGTTTCTTCACAGGTTCCGCTGGCGCTTTCATTGCTGGTGTCCTCGGCGCTTTCATTGCTGGAGACCTTGGCGCTTCCTCTCTTTAATTTGCCGCAGAAGTTCCTAAAGCGCTTTAGTAAACCGGGTTTCTTTGTTGGCAGTTCTGGCCTGGGAGGTTCCTCCATCTTCAGGTGCGTCTTTAGGGACCTCACCAAGGCATCATTGAAAGCGTTGTCCCCGGTCGCTGTGGTTGCCTGTATTACTCGGTCGGACCCAAATTCAGCCAACAGATCCCTCAGCACCGCCTTGTACACTTCTTGGATATCATAATCCGACGATTGGGCAGCAGTGGAGTTGCTCAATTTCCCCATTGTCCTCTGAGACAGATGTTTGACCATCTGATTAATGACGTCAAAGGTTTCAGTGCCTTGTTTGGAGTTGACCTGGCTGAGCAGCCTCATGAGAAGCAGATTAATAACGAGGCTCAGAGACTCACTGCTGCTCTCGGAGGAAGAGGACTCGCCTCTCACGTCCAACACAGGGGAAGTGGACTTAGTTATAATGTCAAACTCAGAGGGGGACTCGCTGGGATCATCAGCCATTGCAGCCTCCAGCCTCTCCAGCTTGTTAACCTTTCCTGCTGGCGGCGTTACCGACACCTCCTCCATGCTGCAGTGCTCATCCAAGCGGTCTTCAGATTGGGGAGTGGCCAGTTTTGCGTCTCGTTCAGGATTTTCACAGTTCAGAGATAACTCGTCATCAGTCCCCTGGCACTCCTGCATAATCCAGATTTCAGCCTGGTCTAGGAAGCGCTGTACGGCTCCCTCTGTTATAGCATAGAGTAACACAGACACGGCGCCTCCATCAGCATCTTCATTTTTCTGCAGTAGCTGCAAAATGGCGGTGTCCAACATGCTCATTCCAAACGGTATCACCGGACTCGGGTATTTCCTGTCAGTCACAATGAGCTTATGGATATTGTCAGTGAGGTCTGCAAAAAGGTTCTGCAGCTCACTGCTGGAGATTGGCATTGTTTTTCCAGGCCCATACCTTGGTTTCAGACATTCCTCCACCAGATCGGTGACAAGCTTCTCGACAGCCATTAATTTTTTATCAAAGGCTATCATAGCACGGGCTGCTTTGCACCTGGCTCGAAAGCTGCCACGGCAGAGTTCGGATGATTCGGGTACAGCTTCCGGCACACTCATCAACTCCTCATGGGCTGTTTGTAGCCTGTGTGACTGGCTCAGGTAGGATATGGCCTCTGAAAGCCGCTCTGTTGAGCCCACTATCACAGAGGCTTTATGTTGGCCAGAGGTCTGTATATGGTGTTTGGCTTCCACCTGAGTGCATTCTCTGAGGGTCTCCCCCAACCAACGAAAATGCTGCTTAGCAAACAGCAGAAAGTTCTTCTTTGATTTCCCCTTCAATATAGAGCGCTGGGACTCGGCCTCTACCACGAAACTCTCCGGCTTTCTGTTGCTAGGAGCAGACAGCGAGGACTCAGCGGATGCAGATATGCCTCTTTTTTTAGAGCGCTTCGTTGACTTTCCAATGTACATGCTCAGGAAGGCACCCATCGCAGTGGCCATTTTGCGGCGCATGGATGGGCACGTGATGCACCCGCTCACATATATAACCGGTACATCTTTCGCTGTTTCCGGTCTCTGCCAGACTTCGGAAATGATCGAGTTAACTCTGTCAGCTACTGCTTTCGCAACCAGTTTACGTACCTCGACAGACAACTCTTTAAATTTCTCATCCAGCTGCCATTTATCAGACGGAGCCATAGACACAGGCGTGAAAAGACTGCGCAGGCTCTCCTCGACACTTTCTTCTGTAACAGTGAGATAATTCATCTTAGATGTCGTATCCTGGGAACTTCCTGATGCAGCGAAGCTCCTTGACAGGTTAAAAAAAGGGGCATTCCGATGCACCCGAATGAAGCCCTGGACCTTAGGCAGGATGTTCTCCACGATCGCTGTGGCAGCTCCCTGGACAATGTCCATGCACAAGCCCGCTAAGTGCGCCAACACTTCAGGGCTTGTTGTTTGTGATGCCACGGTCCTCCTTTGTCCTGGAGTCAGGTTGTCAATGAACTGTTGGATGATCTGATGGAGTTCATCCAAGTTGACATGAGTGAGGTTTACAGTAATTGCCATTTCGTAGTAAATAGAAATGCTCTTAAACTCTATAACGTTGCTCTGCAAATGTCGAGTGCTGCTTTCTCAAGGAAGTCTTGGAGCAAACTGAGGGCCAGTGTCAATCACATCGCCTCTTATGCTGTTCTAGAACCATACAACGTCATCGAACTAAAGAATGGAACCTCAATTAAAGGGACAATACACCTATTTTCCCAAGTGGAAAAATACCAGTTAAAGAGACAGGACACCTATTTTTCCAAGTGGAAAAATACCAGTTAAAGAGACAGGACACCTATTTTTCAAAGCGGATAATAAGTGTCAGTCGGGGTAGCTAGCTTAATTAGTCTAGTGCATTTGTTTAGCAGAAGTCGGGATTCAGGTATGTGTCATGGAGTCATTCATTAACAATTTAGCAATTTACAGGTGAATATTCTCTCTCCGTCTCGCTAGCTCTTTCACTAACAGACACACACACACACACACAAACACACGCACACACACACACACACACACACACACACAGTCAAATACAAAAAAGGCTTTAGGGAAACCACAGATTGCCACGTTTTTAAAGATGTATTTTTCCACCATTTTATTTTTTTCAACCATGTTTTGAAAAGTTTTATTTTCATCATCTTATTTTTGGTCATAGAAATTATAATGGGATGTTTATCATCAGGCAGTCGCCATGAAATTACTTTTTTTTATCTCCTGATCCTGCCACTTGCCGAGCCGACAGCATTGCAGCTATTCTAGTATCAAACTGGGATCTGTTTTTATTGTTTGTCATTTGGCCGCGTGTTTCTCATTTATTGTATTCAGGTATTTACAGGATATTGTCATGGATGGCTGAGAGTCCATTAAGCATAATTAAATCCCTTCAGTCATTCTGGCAGTTCCACTTGAAGGACATTGGAAGCCTTTTTTTATATGCACTGGAAAATATTGTGTACTCAAGGCAATTGGTAAATCATTTTATGGAAGGAATTGCAGATTAGTTTCTTTCATGTTGTTGGTGTATATGTAACAGGGATAAGAACTACATGTTATAGACTTTTTGCAGTTCGGCTAAATATATTAAATTACTGTTCTTTATATATTGAGTTTCTCTTGCGCTCCCCAATATTCAAACCTGGCATCATTCACTCAGCTCCCCCTGGTGGTGACGGTTGTGGTCAAGCGCATTACGTAGTTTTTTTTTCAATCCCCCCTCCCCCCCTTTTTCTCCCCAATTATATCTGGCCAATTACCCCGCTGTTTCTGAGCCGTCCCGGTCGCTGCTCCACCCCCTCTCTCCCGATTTGGGGGGCGCCCCGACTAACCACAGGTGGCGCTAGTGCAGCAACCAGGACAAATACTTACATCCGACCCCCCCCCCCCCCGCAGTCGTAGGGCTCTTAAATGGGCCGTGTGGAAGCCACTGACTACGTAGCTTTCCGTTGTGCAGGGGTGCTCAACCAATCGATCGCGAGCGACCAGTTGCTCGCGGGATGATTGCTAGTCGATCGCGAGATGATTTTGAAAAACGGAGTAAGATCTTGAAAAAATAAGTAAATAAACAAAATCCGCAAACTGCCGATTTTATTTATCTTGTTTGGCCTCGAACCTTACTCACCATTAAGAGGCAATGTCTGCATTAGCCTTGTATTAGTCAGAGCCAACGTCAATCAAGATATTATTGGCGAATTATCTCACACGCAACCTCTGACGTATGAAGGCGTAACCTTTTTGTTTTTTTCCATGTCCCCTGCCGTATTGTTTATAATTGTTTATATGTATATATATATATATATATATGTGTGTGTGTGTGTGTGTGTGTGTGTGTGTGTGTGTGTGTTTATGTTCTCTTTGTAATGTTTTGAATTGGATTTAAAAAAAGTTTTGTTTAAAAAAGTGGAAAAGAGGAGACGAGAGTTGAGACTAACGTTAACAAGATCGACTTCTCTTTAATTTTCTTTTGAGTGTTCGGAGATGACAAACAACAAATATAGCAGAAGCCAAAAGATCGAAAACGTATCATTTCCACAATGAATGGGAGGAAGATTATTTTTTCGTTCATTCATTCATTCATTCATCCATCCATTCATTCATTATCCAAAGCGCTTATCCTGCTCTCAGTGTCGTGAGGATGCTGTAGCCTATCCCAGCAGTCATTGGGCGGCAGGTGGGGAGACACCCTGGACAGGCCGCCAGTCCGTCACAGGGTGGACACACACACGCACATTCACACCCAGGGACAATTGTTGGGCGTAATTTCATCACCAATTGCCAACATTATGATAATTAAAAAGTGGACTTTAAAATTTGATTGATTTGATAATATAATAATTTCATGTGTGTGTGTGTGTGTGTGTGTGTGTGTGTGTGTGTGTGTGTGTGTGTGTGTGTGTGTGTGTGTGTCGGCCCTGCGATGGCCTGGCGGCCTGTCCAGGGCGCCTCCCTGCCTGCCGCCCAATGACTGCTGAGATAGGCTCCAGCCTCCCTGCGACCCTGACAGCAGGATAAGCAGTTTGGATAATGAATGGATGGATGGATGGAGTCTTAACCTACGAGTCCCCCCCCCAAGTGGTATCCGTAGCTTTTGTTTACACCACCTAAAAATATTTTTTGTTCAGAAAGAGGTGTGTATGTGTATGTGTGTGTGTGTGTGTGTGTGTGTGTGTGTGTGTGTGTGTGCATACACACAGGGTGTTGTGATGCGTCTAGTGCAGCAGTGTGTAGTTGGAGGGAAGGTGCATGTGTTCTTCCAACCCGCTTGTGTCCTTCCTGCCCTTAGCTTGCTGCCGCTGGCTAGCCTTTGTGGCGAATAGGGAAGCATCCTAGCGTGTAAGCCTTCCCATGCCAGTACATAGCCTCTCCTTCACCAAGACTCCTGCCAGGCCTCCCCGTGGCCACACGTGGTAACTGGGGTCTTGCGGCCCCAGGCTAACTTGGCAGGGGATCTCGGAGCAGCAGTGGGCCCCAGAGATATGGTGTGCAGGCCCACCCTGGTGGACATGCCCTGGCACCTATCAACCACTGCCCCGCTGCCTTGTGGGTGAGTCTGGGGAGACATAAGGCTAAGGGAGCTTACCTCAACAGAAAAGCAAGCTGTGGCGGTACGCTTCGAGGCGGTTTCCGAAAAACTGGATTTCCGGCAGCCCCCTGTAGTTGTGTGGAGGTGCCGGTCGTCTAGGGATCCCCCTTGCCATCGGAACCATCTCCTCTACAATCAAGTCATGTGGCGTTGGGAGAAGCGCACCCCCCATGCCACTTTAAAAACCATCTCTGCGCAGGTATCTTCTGCTATCTGAGTCCTCAAAGGACCCACAAATAGAAGAAGATGGTCATCATCGGGCACGATGGACAACCAGCAAGCAAGCAAGTGTGTGTGTGTGTGTGTGTGTGTGTGTGTGTGTGTGTGTGTGTGTGTGTGTGTGTGTGTGTGTGTGTGTGTGTGTGTGTGTGTGTGTGTGTGTGTTTGTGTGTGTGAGAGCTTCAGTTGTGCCAGTGGCACTTATACCAGACTCAGGAAAAGAGTCTTTGTAGACTGAGACCTAAAGGCCCAAACAAAACTCTTGGTCTATAGAGCTGTTGTTGTCCCCACCCTTCTGTATGGAGCAGAGTCATGGACCATCTACAGTAGGCACCTGAGAGCCCTGGAACTATACCATGAAAGATCCTGAGGATCAGCTGGAAGGACAGACACACCAACATCAGCATTCTGGAAGAAGCCAACATGAGTAGCATCACCACCACAATAATGCAGGCTATGTGTTCCACATGTCCATCACTTCTCCCCAGACAGATCCTGTACTCCCAGCTGAAGGAAGGTCAGCGAGCTCCTGGCAGGAAAAAGACACGTTTCAAGGACAATATCAAGACCAGCCTGAAGAAATTCAACATCACATTGAGAAACTGGGAACACATTGCACTGGATAGGCGCTCCTGGAAGAAATCCGTGCAGAAAGGAGCTGCATGTCATGAAATGGAACCCCACTGTGCTGCAGAGAAAATCAGCAGCACCGCAAGGAGAGAGAGAAAAAGGCTCAACCACCAGCACCACTTTCCCCTGCCCACACTTCACCAAAGTATGTTGATTGCAGCTCGGCCTCTATAGCCATCTGAAGGCCCACAAGTAGACCACCCAATGGATAGGACAGTCATACTCACTTTGAGTGACCGCCAATGATGATGATGATGATGTGTCTGTGCATGTGTGCATGAGAGAGAAAGAGACACCATGTCTTTAACGAAGGGTTACTTGTTTTGCTGCTATTCAACAATAAAGAAAACTGTTTGGAACAATTCGTCTGTTCATTTAGTAGCCTAAATTCAGACACTATTAGGCTGAGATACAATAGGCTATGCCTTGCAATCAGTGTATTATGCTGAGCATCCATCCATTCATCCATCCAAGCCGTTTATCCTACTTAGGGTCATGGGGATGCTGAGCAAACGGCCCAAAAACAAAATAGTGCAACACTGCTCACTTTCCTGGCGTAGGCTAAATGTGGAGGTTTGTGGGTTGGCACGGGTTCGGGTGGTTAATTAATGCATATTTTAGCAGGGCCGGTGGTGCGGATTGGCTCTCATAATGGATCGGGTGGGTGTGGGTAGTAAAAAACGCTGACCCGCACATCACTACTGAACCACCATATAAATGCGACTTAATACACCGAAGTGACTTATGTGTGTGTTTTTCCTCACAACAACACGTTGTTTGACTTGTAGTCTGGGAAATACGGTAATCAGTTGTGTCCCTGATGCTGCTTATTGTGTCTGCTATGCCCTACCTGGTGTGCTGTAAGCTTGTGTGCTTCCCACCACCTCTTTTGATCATGTTGGCTAACACCCTAGCTAATATCTTGTAATTGCTATTCAACATGTTAAGTGGCCTATAGTTTTCAAATCTATCCCTACTCCCTTTCTTGTAATATAGTGCTAGCTACCCCTGTCGACATACTAACCAGCATCTCGGCCTTCTCTTATTCCTCTCTAAACTCAATATAATCTACTCTTTCATCTATCCCTACAAAATCTGTGATCTTCCCACCATCCTTTCCCTCCTCTTCTTCTGCTTTCTTTTCTAACCCTAAAAAAATAAACCCCTGTACAGTTCTCTCCCTCGATTACATATCTAGCTCTGCTATTGCTCTCATGCACCGCTTGTCTTCTATCTTCTTCAGTTCCTTTTATTCTAATATACTCCCCTAAATCATAACCCACCTCCCTTTCCGCCCTGTCTGCCTCTAGCTAACCCTCCCTTTAACCTCCCCTCCTCTCCCGTTCCTGCCTCTGCTATAATCTATACTCAATTTCTTCCTCTCCTTTCAAACTCCCCCGCCACCTCCCAATGTTCTCCTCATACATACCATACATACACTCGTTCTTTCTCATTATAAACTCTGTCACTTTCTCCTTATATCTCCCCCCTCTCAGCAACTCACCATTCAGACCCCCCCCCCATCCTCCTCTCTACACCTTGGCCAAAGCTAAACCCCAACACCATGTGATCACTGAGTATCGTGACCTTGTAATCTATTCTATTGTACCTGCTATGCCCCGCGTGCTCAAAACTAAATCTATGCTGCTCTGTTTTAACACCCCCCCCTTCACCACTTGTCTCCCCGAAAAAGCCCACCCCTCTGGATTCCTCTCCCTCCACACAGCAATCAGCCTCTCATTACTTTTTTCAACACACCTCTCGACGAATCACTCTTAAAACGCTCACTCACAGGCGTACCCAACCTTAACCGCTGTACCCGCCCACCACCATACAGACCCCCCCCCCAATCTCTCAAGAAAAACAAAAACACCCCAGGACTTTCTTACTGTGAGACAACAGTGCTAACCACCATGCTGCCCAACTCACATTCTATATAGATTGTTGGTCCTTCGCTCAGTAGTATTTTCAGGCCAGTCCAACAACACATACACCCCTTCCCTTCGCCAAGTGGTTAATGTGGGTTTCCAAAGATAGACTTCCCAACACTGGGTGATCACGGGTTTCATATCATTTTAATGCCATCTGACACTTAAAATAGCCGCAGCGTCAACACAAAGATTTAACAGAAATGGAAGCGATCCTCTGGGTGTCTCACCCTGCAACTCAGTGTACATATTAGTGAAACATCAAAGTATGATGGGACTTTTTCTAACAAAAGTTAAAATCCTGCAGTTTTTGTTGTTATTCAAGTAATTTTGACTACGCTGTAGGCTCAGTGTGAGACAAACAGAATAACAACCAAGCACAGAACCTTGAGATTTACTTGCATGAAATGTTTGATTTCACATTGCATACAAATCCAATCTATCTACACAATCCCAGCCTTGTCTCTTGCATCATGTGCAGGTCTATATGTAGCCACTCATGTCTCATAGCCAAAGGAATAGTTACGATTACATAATACAGTGTGTTCTGGTTATTGCGCAACACATCTTCCCATTTCCAGAGGCATCCGCCACAGCAGTCTCACAAACAATTCCCTCAACTCAGTCCTTTGAGCCGACACAGAGCCCAGCAGTGTGTGGGTCTGATGGTTCTTGACCGACTTAGCTTTTGATATTGAAATTTGCTGCAGTGTAAAACTACAACGAGCAGCGAGCATGGAAATATCAACTGGTGGCACTCTTAAATGGTTTATGTCTCCCTCCACCGTGTAGTCTCGGAATAACATGAGGCGAGAGCATCCAACCCTGTGAACCTCATACCTGTGACAACATGTCTTGTATACACGTTCACACAAACACTGAATTCACAGGGCGTCAGATGGCAGTTTTGTTACTCTAAACAAAATCAGTTCAGCTGTCACACAACTACTTATATATCATAAGCTAATATAATCACCCTATTTCATTCAACCATGCTAAAAAGAACTACTTTGTCCAGGGTTATCGTTTCCTTATTGTGTGTATGCCGAATTCACCAGCGGTTTCTTATATTGCAGTCTAGCTGGAGACGGCCCTCAAGAACATGGCACGACAAACAGCAACAAGATGCAACAGCGACGCTCATTCATCTGCAAGATGACGCTACAGTACAAAGGTCATCACCACTCCCAGACTTTCCCTGCTCCCTGCATGGGCCCAAGGCTGCTGATGCAAAAACTAAACAACTAGTCGAGTCCCTTTTCCTGGCCCGGACTAAAACAAAGGTCTGTATTATACCACTACAAATGTTAGTATTCAGCTGTGCTACAGGGAAGGTGGCAGAGCTAGAATAACAAGACAGACATATTTCATAGACAATCATTACAGACATAGACAATCGTTTAATATGCAACAGTGAGCCTCATAGAAACTACTAACAGAAAATATGGCCTAAAGATCTGTCCAGTAATAAATTTGTGCAACAACAGTAATGATAACAATAGAGATGGTACAGTGGCTTAGTGAGTAACATTGTTGCGTCATATCAAGAGGGTCCAGGGAGTTTCGAGACTTTCTTCCAAGAACCGCATTATCCTCCCATAGTCCATGCACGTTAGTCGAATTGGACAGTCCAAACTGCTCTTCGGTAAGAATGGTGTGTTGATTGTGTCTTGCCCCTGAGTTGGACTGGCAACCAGTCCCATATTGCTCCCTGCCTTTCACCCATTGCATGATGGGATAGGTTCCAGCCGACCCCCCCCCCCCAACCCATCCCGGGAAGCATAGATAATGTTGATAACCTTGTGATCCTTCAGTCAAGAAACAGGATATGTCTTCTGTAACACACTCTGGGTGCCTGAAAAAGCACATTTGATTGTTTAATGATAACATGCAAATATTGCCATTTCCAGTTGATAAATACGAGAAGAGTGAGTAAACCGTACACATTGTTGGCTGTAACATTCATTCTACATTTTGTCCTAGGGTAAGACGTAGACGTAAAACACAACACAAACTACATTCATCTATTTAAAGGTAGAACGAGTAAGATTTTCCTAAAAATTTATGTATAAACTCATACAAAAATAATCCTTCTCAATCATCACTTATGACCTACTAGATGTGTGCGGCAGTGTCTGTACCTGCACAGACCCTGTCCTCGGCCTGTATTTTCTTATTTTGCTGTGTACGGGACATTTCTGGGCATTAACCTTTAGGCAGCAGGGCTCTAAAAACGTAGAGACCAGGTGCCAGATCGAGATCGTAAGCACGCATCCAAGCGGAAGCTACGACAATAGTGGACACAGTGCCGAAAAGACGCAAATATAGTGAGGCGGAACGCCAGGTCGACAAGGCTCATTCCAAAATGAGAGTGAATCTGGGGCTAGTTTTCACCCACTGGCGAGGACTGAAGGAGAGGATGGGGATGAAGAGTAATGTGGAGTTGGCCTGTATGTACACTGGGATGCGGTCAGGGGGCGCGCACTTCTGGAGTCGTTGAGCTGGGGAGGAGGGACCAACTCTGAATGTTGCGTTTACAAACTGCAACCAACAAATCCTACTCGTTCTACCTTTTAAAGCAACATAAATATCCTTAGCAGTCCCAAAAGATTTGAGACGTTTGGCATGGGGATCAGCTGTAATGAAATTAGGAAACTACCTACAGGCAGGTCCTAACTGGTCTATTTTGTATCTTTGGCTTCAGTGTAAAACTGCAACTGAAAGGCATTGAAGGATTTTTTTTTTTTTTTGCAAGGCTAGACTGCTGTTAATCACACAGATGCCAGGAAAGGACATACGAGAGTTCGAGAGTTCAAAGCAGTCAGGCAAAAAGAAGACAGATTTGCATCTTCTCTTCAGTCTCCTCCCTCCGGGTCCATCCTTGGTCCTAGCACTGCGCTCCTCGTAAGATCTCCACAGTCTTCCTCCTCACTGTTGCTCTCAGTGCAATATAAGTCATTTTTCACAAAGCACTGGGCTTGGCTTGGAGGTCTATTTGGAAGAGGAGGGCCCTGGTGAGACGGCGGCACAAACGGCCGGTACACACCGACCTCCGGACGCTCAGAAGCCATGCCCTGCGAGTGTGGTGGTTCTGTGGGGCCCGTGAATGGCCGATACGTGTCAGCCTCTCCATATACTCCCATCTCTACCCCTTTTCTTAAAAGGTGCGTGTAAACCAGCGAGTCCTCAATGGAGGCGTAGACATGGTCATCCTCCTCAGGTGATTTTGGGAGGCCGTTGTGTCCTGGCAGGAAGCTTGTACCGTTAGGATTGTAGATAGACACCTGATGATTCATCTGTCTCTTCTTCTTCCTGTTCAGCAGAAAAGATGAAGTGATAAAAAAAGACAGTGGGATACTCATATCAGAGACATACATCTGTTTGGAGTTAAGTTTGGGTATGAAGAATTCCAAGCAGGAAATGACTCATTTGAAGTCAGACAAAGACACAAGATCAACAAAATCTAATGTATGCAATGTATCTTATTCATGTATTACTGTAAACGATGCTAGGAATTTTCCATTTTTAACAAGTAGTCATTAATTGTACAATAAAGGGATAAGAATGCTAAAAAAAAGTAAGCATGCAGCCACACGGATGTACATAAAATAAACCCCAATAATAATAATAATGATAATGTGACAACCAGACACAAGAAGACGCACTCACCTGATCACCACACAGACCACCCCCAATGCAATGAAAATGATGAGCAACAGTGCAGCCACCACGCTCAGAACAGCAATCAGGAGCAGGTCTAGTTATTTATAAAAAAGAGACAAAATAATTAGAATCATTTCAGCGTTTGAAGGAATAATGCGCTCATTCTTGTAACATCACTGTTAAAGCTAAAATAATACATACAGATATCTAAGTCTTGAACTTTTTTGTTGTTTGCCCCAAGGCTAACAGGAGCAAGAGGGCTTTAGTGGTGGATGAATAAGAGGAGAAAACCATGCGTGTTAACATTTTCTTACTCTTGTTCTTATGCAAAGTGATCTGCGAGACGACAGTGAAGTGTCCTCTTTCGGGCATACAGTTGGACATGTTCAGATAGAAGCTCTTGGAGATTGTGATCTCACTGTCAGCTTCCTCGTCCTCTCTGCGGCTGTACATCTCCTCCAGGGAGCCCAGGCTCTGCACCCTGATGTTGGTGTGGCGGTTGTTACATTTGGGCTGAGTGATGTTGGTGAACATCAAGTGAGCCTCCTGCTTGGCCGGCACAGAGATGATCCAAGAGACTGTGGAGTAGGACTTCATCCCTTCTGGCCATCCAGGAGTAGCTAAAACGGTCTGGACTCCTTTCTCAGGAGCTACATTGAATATGTACCTCTCTAAATCAAGAAATGGGCAAACAAAGAGGAAAGGAATTAAAGGGAAACAACCATGATTTTCAACATTATCAATATATTTGCCATGCCATTTTTATTTTTCCATATTCAAATACCCATATATCCTCTATACTACTACTATAGATAAGATCTATTTATTAATTAAGTTATATGCAATATACAACCATCGGCTTGCTATTATGTGCAATATACAACAACTGTGCAGTAACTGTGGATAACTGTACCCTGTGCAATAACTGAACATATGATCATGCTGCTGCATCTTTTTTTTTTTCAATGTAACCTCTGCTATATTTCTTTTATACCAATGCTCTTGATCCACCCTGCTTTTATATATAAATATACATCTCTTTAGTCTATTTTATTTTTAGGCACTTCAGTTTAGTCTAGTTCTTTATATTTTCTATATTCTCTATAGTTTTGCTTTATATTCTTGCTATTGTTGTGTGTATTTTTGATATTGTGTGCCGTTGGATTATGCAAGCTGTAATGACGCTTTAATTACCCTCGGGATCAATAAAGTATCTGTCTACCTATCTATATGCTGCAGGGATAACAGTTAGTTAACAGGTGTAATACTGAGCAGTCTTCTGTGTCATTGAAATGCTGCTGAAATTGTGCAGAAAAGCGAATCAAATTCATGTATTGTCCGCCAGTAATGTCACTGGTGGACACTTTTCTGCACAATTGGGCAGCTACTGAGAAGCACGCAGAAGACTGCTTATTATTATGGCTGTCAATGAGTTTTATCCCTACAGCTAGGGCTTGCTGATATTGACAAAATCAAATAAAACTTCGACAATAAGATATCTTATCAATAAGGCATTCACAAACAAGAAAATTTTGAAAAATTATCTTTAGTAATGTAGATATGATGGCCAAGCACGTAGAGGCATTCATTGTTCATTTCATTCAACTAAAACAGCCTGATAAGTTCAGAAAATTGTATTGGTTACTGTAATGCAGCCTTTAAGACCAGGAAATGACAACACAACTTATATCACGACAACCAAAATCCTACATAATGTCTCACGTCAAGATATCCGCATATCAATATAATGCCCAGCACAACCTGCGGAGATAACATTGAAAATCGCGATTAAGTGTTCATTTATGACGTGTGACCTAACACACCTTCTACATTTTAAGTCACTTGATACCTCTGATCTCCCCTCTGAAAACAGCATGTAGCAGCAATTTGGAAGTTCGCAGCACTCCATCCCCCACGCCGGAGGCGGTAACGGAGACATTGGCGTGAATCTGGATGCTCTTTATGGCTCCCTCAGGGCAGAACTGGCCGAGAGAGGTGCCGTCATCCTCAACCACTTGGAGAATGATGCTGTCATTGCACGGCTGCCCGGGCGGTGACTGTCTGAGAGGGTTGCTGGGGGACAGTAGCTCCACAGCTCCATGTGGAGGAGGCAGGAGAGTCCAGGTCACGTTACTCAGTGGGGCAGGAAGGCAACTGGGCAGCGAAGGCACTGCCAAAGAGACCTTCGGACAGCGGTTAAGCTGTTGGCAAGCTACACCAAAAAATGGAAAATGATTACAAGAAATGACAACAAACGTCATTTGTGACCTGAAAGGTACAGTGAGTAAAGACTGAATTCAACTTTTTTTTTTAACTAAATTGTTGGAAATAGATGAATTAAAAGTGGTCAACATATAACATCATGTTGTGACAGGAGTGTGATATGGGTATGACATGAGTGGTAAACCACACAATGAGTTGCGTGACTTTGTGAAGCACTGTATGAATACCCATACCCTGAAGGAATGATGACTCAACGTGCTAGTTTACAATACCTATAATTCTCCTGGCTGTCACCCGTACATCTTCAGGGGAGCAGTCCTGGAATGACAGCTGAGTAATGCTTTTAGATGGAAGGGTGATTCTCTCCTTGGTATTGAAGTTCATTTTCATCTCGCACTCAGAGCCCGGTCTGGCCTCGATGTAAAGAGAGAGCCTCTCCTCTTTTCTCAGGTCCACTTCACACAACACTACAGAATACATCACACTAACATGAGCATGTCTTCAAACAAAACCTGCCTCTGTCTTTATCTCTCTTTGTCTTACTCAGTAGTGTACCATTCCAGTCATGACGCAATGGTGAAGCAATCTCAGAATTCCCCTTAAAGCCAATGAGGTCCTCAAATGAAGGCCACGGGGCCCACTTTTTAAACCAGGCCATCATGCTCACCTAAGTCTATGGCTATCACTAAACTAAGTCCAGGCGGACAAAATCCAAGTATATACCTGTCTAACAACCTTGCATTCTTTCTGTAATGTTGTGTTGGTATCTTAGTCATTTAGGTCAAGCTCCAATTCAGAACAACCTGGAATGGGCAGGTATGTTTAGAGACTTGCTCAGGAACACTCCCTAGAAGAATATGGGACTTCCCTTCTAACCTAATTAAATAGATGAAATTCTTCTTTTTTTTGTGGATCCCCCCCCCCCCTCCCTTTTTTTCTCCCAAATTGTACTTGGCCAATTACCCCAATCCTCCAAGCTGTCCCGGTCGTTGCTCCACTCCCTCTGCCGATCTGGGGCAGGCTGCAGATTACCACATGCTTCCTCCGATACATGTGGAGTCGCCAGCCGCTTCTTTTCACCTGACAGTGAGGAGTTTTGCCAGGGGGATGTAGCACATAGGAGGATCACGCTATTCCCCCCAGTCCCCGCCCCCCCCCCAACAGGCGCCCTGACCAACGAGAGGAGGCGCTAGTGCAGCGACCAGGACACATATCCACATCCAGCTTCCCACCCACAGACATGGCCAACTGTGTCTGTAGAGACGCTCGACCAAGCCGGAGGTAACACGGATTCGAACCAGCAATCCCCATGTTGGTAGGCAATGGAATAGACCACCACGCCACCGAGACGCCCTGATATAATTATTATAATCAAATACATAAAAGATATATCACTATGACAAAAGCAACAGTGTTCAGCATTAATTTTGTTGATAAAAATTGTGATGGAAAATGTGTGTCATTGAACTGGGGGGGGGGGACAATAACTAAATCAAAATTCTCCTTTCTAAACACAAAGGTGAAATGTAAAGTTCCATCTGTCCATCCATTGTCTGAACCACTTATCCTCCTCTCAGGGTCGCAGGGATGCTAGAGCATATCCCAGCAGTCATTGGGCGGCAGGCGGGGAGACACCCTGGACAGACCGCCAGGCCATCACATGGCTGACACACACACGCGCGCACACACACACACACACACACACACACACACACACACACACACACACACACACACACACACACACACACCTACCTAGGGACAATTTAGTACGGCCGATTCACCTTACCTACATGTCTTTGGACTGTGGGAGGAAACCGGAGCACCCGGAGGAAACCCACGCAGACTTGGGGAGAACATGCAAACTCCACACAGAGGACGACCCGAGATGACCCACCAAGGTTGGACTACCCCGGGGCTCGAACCCAGGACCTTCTTGCTGTGAGGCGACCGTGCTAACCACTGTGCCACCGTGCCGCCAAATGTGAAGTTATTTTCTCATTTTTAATCACAGAAACAAGGTCAATGTTGAACTTTTTCAGTCATGCCAGGGTGTAGCATAATAAGGTGCGTGGTTTACAAACCTGGGCGACTTCTCTGGACAGCGGCGACCTTAAAGTGTACGGAGAGTCCGGCTGTATTATCACGGGCCCTGTCCATTTCACAGTTCCTTAGGGTCAGGGAGAAGTTGCCTTGGATCTGGGTTGACTGGGTGACGGACAGCCCCCGCACCGATGCCTCTCTTCCTCTCCGGTGGTACTCCACAGCAGTGCTCTTCTTCAGACAACGGGGCTGCGTGTGGTCCAAGAAATCAATGGTTGCATTGTATTTGGCTGGAGTCTGAAACTCCCACTCCATCTGGTCATCATCAGGAAAACTGCCCGGGTAGTTTGGAGAAAGCAACTCTGTAGATGAGCTCCTCTCTGGTAAAATCAGTTTCATTTTGGCAAGGGCTAAGAGAGAATACAAGTACATGAGAATGTCAGTGGGCTGCGTCATTTATCTTTAAAATCTACCCTTTAATGATCTCTGCAATCTGTTGGACCTCATCGCCTCTGTATTTTCACCTCACAGAAATCATTTAAAGCAACTCACATTTGATTTCCTCTCCAACCGATACACCAAACCGGGCACCTTGTAACTTCTGTTTGGCTGGAACTTGTACAGAAAAGCTGCCCTGCTTTAGCACCTGAGCCCCATGAAAGGAGCCAGTTCTGCAGTATGTCCCAATAGCCACCTTCCCGGTGGCCTGAAGGGCCTGGAGGCTGTAGGTGTGTTTATCTGGACAGGTTTCTGAGGGATTAATCTGTCTCAGACCTGTGCTGGTGAAGTCTAGTTGAAATGCTTGCTGTGCAGAGGCCTTAAGGTTCCAGGTGAATGTGCGGTTGAAATCCGTCAAAGGAGTGGAGCCGTACTCAGTCTGGATGATATCTCCATTGCAGGACTTTGCGGTACACTCTGAGGAAGAGGGATAATTCTGTTCACACACAGCCTATAAGTAAATTCGACACTTACAAAGAGTCACCACTGTGACCAGGTTATATAAAGATGTCGTGAAATCAGATCACCATTATTTACACACCTTTCATTTAATTAGTGTGAATGGAAAACTCCTACCTATACTTCGAAGAATTTCCACACTGAATACATCCTGAGGTCTGGGGCACCTGAACTCCACTGACACAGTACCAGTGTCTCTTAATAAGGCAGATGCATCACATAGTTGTGACCTTCCTGATCCAGTGCACACATTGCACACTGACCCCTTGACATTTTTACTGCTGATGTGAAAGGTGGTGCCCCTGTCAGGGGTGATGGTCAGCTTCTGTGTCCCTGGATAAAATAAATACAGGCAATATACCAAGAAGGGATGAACGCAGGTCAAAATAATACGTAGTAATCCAAGAAGGTTAAATCAGTTCATCTGGATCAACCGCTTCAGTCTAAACTGACTGCAGGTATCCCCACCATTATAAACAATATAGTACCATAACAATCGAAACCAATGATCGGTTTCATATGCAAATATGGGTATGACCATTAACTAGAGTTTCAATAGCCATGTGTGCTATTCACAGAGAATTTGGGAATGTTTGCAATCACAGCATTGTAAGATGGTGACAGATGTACTCTTAGCCCCCCCCCCCCTTGGTTCAGGGATGATCATTCCCTCTTAACATGTAGATGGCCTCTCTGACTCTCTGTTCAAACCATCATTCCTCCCTATCACGGATGTGCACATCCTCATCTATGAAAGAGTGGCCACTGGCCTGTAGATGAATGTAGACTTAGGAGTCCTGGCCTGACGTGTTAGCTCTCCTGTGTTGTGCCATTCTCTTGGCCAGCATCTGTTTAGTCACAGCAATCCTCCTGGCACTTAACAGCATACACTATATTGCTCCGTTTGTGCCAGGGGGCCCGATCCTTGCGGTGGACCAACTTCTGGCGCAGTGTATTTTGGGATTTGAAAGCAACTGAGACACAGGTTTTGGAAAATATGTGTCTCAGCTTTTCCCACACTCCCGCCACATACGGGATCACCACTGGTTTACGCTTAGACAGCTGTTGTCCTTCTCCTCTCTTCGATTGGCTGGTGCACTGTTTGGGCATCTTCCTGGCTTTGACAAATGCCCAGTTAGGATAGCCACACAGTGACTGTAGCTTCCTACAGTCACTCCTCTGTTAGGAATCTTGGAGTGATTTTTGACAGCTCTTTTAACTTTGACAAACAAATAAGCTCAGTAGTCAAAACAAGTTTTTTTTCCAATTACGACTTCTGGGGAAAAGTAAAGGCCTATCTCCCTCCAAATGACCTTGAAAGGGTAATTCATGCATTTATTACCTCTCATTTGGATTATTGTAATTCATTGTATGTTGGCGTAGCTCAGTCGTTGCTTCGTCGCCTGCAGCTTGTACAAAATGCAGCTGCTCGCCTGCTGACAGGAAAGAAGCGACGTGATCACATAACGCTTGTACTGGCCTCCCTTCATTGGCCTCCGGTCTGTTTTAGGATCCAGTTTAAGATTTTATTATTTGTTTTCAAGTCTTTAAATGGGCTGGCACCATCTTATTTATCTGAGCTGATACATCATCATACACCAGTCAGAGCACTCAGGTCAGCAAACCAGATGCTCTTACATGTTCCCAGATCCAGGCTTAAGAATAGGGGCGACAGAGCCTTTGCAGTGGCTGCGCCTGATCTCTGGAACAACTTACCAGTGCACATAAGATCTGCTCAGACCCTAGAGACTTTTAAATCTTGGTTAAAGACCTACCTCTTCTCGCTGGCATTCAATTCAAGTTGAGCTTGACACTGTGATTTTAGTGTGCAAATATACTTTTACTCTTGTGTTTTATTGTTTACATTTTAATTTCTTTATTTTACTGTCTTTTTTTACATATATTTTTATATTCATACGTGTTACTTATTTTATATTGTATTTTAAGCTTGTGCAGCACTTTGGTTCAACTGTGGTTGTTTTAAATGTGCTATATAAATAAACTTGACTTGACCAAGGCCTGTTTAATGTGGGATTTCGCCCCTTCCCCAGCCGCTGTTTCGGTGGAGACGATGTCAGCTCAGTGGTGCAGCGTCCTGATGACTCCTCCTAGTTTGTGCTCCAGTGGATGATGAGAGTCAAACCTTAAGTCAGAACTCATCTGTCGCCATCTTACAGTGCCGTGATTGCAAACATCCCCAAATCCTCTGTGAACAGTACACATGACCATTGAAACTCTAGTTAACGGTCACACCCATATATATATTTTTGGATTCAACCTTCCTTCATCTTCTTACCTGGATTAGTGAGCATGCATCAAGACAATGTGTAGTCATAGTAACCAGTTATGACCATTGCGATAATGGTGACAATGTTGTGAAAATGAAGCGGTTAATCTAGTTTGTCCTTAATATCATTCAAAACCGTGACACCGTTGGTTCATAAGGGTTTGGAGACGAGTTTTCTGCGTTTGAGTTTGTTGTCGACAAAGCCAAGTATGAGGGACTGGGGTTGAGAAAGAGGGAGGGTGACAGCTCGGCTCGACTCCCTCTATGACTAACCAGGTCGACGTTAAGTTAGCTGACTCCTGACTAAACAAAGCAACACATGTCCTGCGGTTGCTGGCATCAACTCACGATCCGTTTCATTTGTATTTTTCTTTTTTTCAACCGTATTCTATCTGCCAGCGTTTGAGTGTGTGTGTCATCTACATGACACAGCGGAGATTGTTATCTGTAACTGTGACTACTGACTGTGCAGTGGATTTGCACGACTGACGCCAGAAACGGGTTTTCTCCAGTTTTGAAGAACTAATAAAATCCAATTTTGCACCAACTTCGCAAGGGTAAAACATCTTCCAGTACTTCCACCTTGGCCTCGCTCAAGACGTTTATGAGGATAGAGATCTGCGTCATGACCAGTTTCCTGTGTTAACACCCGGTTACTGGGTGGTGCACGTACACTTACGAGTTCAATTGCATCTACTCAGCTCAGGCACACTGATTTGAGATGTGAACTAATTACAGACAGTACTGTTTATATTAGACCATGAAATATGTCTGATGATAAAACCCCTTTTTAATTTCAGCCGTCTTATTTACATCTACAATTAGTTTTCATTCAACTCAGGTATTTCCCACACACATAATCTAGTAGGGCTCGGCCACTGCCATGACTAGTTAAAAAGCCAGGTGAGTTAAACCCATTACACCCATCTCATATCTTCATTTAATGATCACATCTCAGTACACCACGTGACTGCATTGCCGCTTACCTGATACACTCAGAACGACGGAGGCGAGGACGATGATCTGTAGGACGGCGCTGACTGTAGGTAAAGGCATGCTGCTATCAAATCTCAGCGCGACTCACTACATCGGCCCCGAGAGAGGTCGCATACTAAGGGCCTATTTTGGTGTGTCCATTTCGGTCCAGTTAGATGAGCATTCATAAGACTTCTCCTGCTGAAAGCCAACCCGTGACAACTCGCCAATACGCGTCCGTGAGACTTCCTGGTGGGACTGTACCTCCTCCAGGTAAAGGCGTGGTTCCAGCGGCCATTTTGCCCATGACGAGGAAGACGGTGCAATACAAGCACGTCATTACATATGCATCAGCTAATATGAATACAAGTTAAGTGTTATAGCTGAAATGACAGTTCGGGGCTTTATAGCTCTCACGTCGCAAATTGCCTATAGTCTTTAATCAGACGTCGATGAAAAGGCCAGTTTTATAGTTCGACAGTCTATAAGTCAGTATGGTCATCATCATCGGCGGTCTCTCGAAGCGAGTATGAAAGTCCTCTGAAGGACGCCTGTGCGTGATTTTTTTTAATGCATGCTCAATAACCCAGGTAAGAAAATCAAAGAAGGTTGAATCAGGTCATCCATATACGTTTATTGACACATACGTTTCATCACTCATCTAAGTCAGAGCCCTAGAAAGAGAGTTACGTCAACTCCGTAGACGTCAATGGGCCAACAGCAATGGCGGATCATGGGAGCCCCGGATAGTTCCAAACAGTGCGCATAGAATATGCGTCACGTTGGAATATATCTATATCTATATATAAATGTAAAAAATCTGAAAATATTGGTTAGTAGTGTAAACTACTAATAATACACGTTAGTCCCTAGCTAACGGGTGTGACCCTTTAGCCGAGCGGTTAGTGATGTCGCCTTGTGGTGCAGTACACTCCTATCGAATCCCGCACCGGGCAAGAAAATAACCGGTTACAGTAGTTACCAGAAATCGCGGCTAAGCAGTTCATTTAAATGACCCGCCAAGCTTCGTTTGGAACTATTCGGCGGCTACATAAACCACGTGGCCATCTCGCGTTCTGACCCCGCGTTGACGCAACTCTCTTTCCAGGGCTCTGATCTAAGTGACCTCTTCCAGTGGTCACCAACCCTGCTCCTCGACGGCTACCGTCCTGCCGGATTTCAGATCAATTGAATCAGGTGTGTTAAAGTAGGGTTGGAGTGAAAACCGACAGGACGGCAGCTCTCCAGGAGCAGGGTTGGTGACCACTGTTTATATAACGATCGAAACCAACGACCAGTTTCATCTGCAAATATGGGCGTGACCATTAACTAGATTTTCAGTGGCTCTGTGAGCTATTCACAGAGGACTTGGGGATGTTTGGAATCACAGCATTGTAAGATGGCGACATTAGGGAAACCGAACAGACGCTGGTCAAGAGAATTGCACAACATAGAAGAATTAACGCGTCAGGCCAGGACTCCGCAGTCTACACCCATCTACAGGCCAGTGGCCACTCTTTGAAGGATGGGGCTGTTCACATCTTTGATAGGGAGGAACGCTGGTTTGAACGGGGAGTCAAAGAGCCAAGAGTGAAAGAGATGTTAAGAGGGACCGACCATCCCTGAACGGAGGCGAGACCTAATTAGAGCCCACCTGTCACCATCTTACAATGCTGTGATTGCAAACATTCCCAAATCCTCTGTAGGATACATATAGCCATTGAAACTGTAGTTAATGGTCACACCCATATTTGGTTTCGGTCCTTATGCAACATATTGTTTATAAGGGTGGGGATACCTGCAGTCAATTTAGACTGAAGAGGTCACTTAGATGAATGATGAAACGTATCTGTCAATAAACATATCGATTCACATAACTGATTCAACTTTTATTGATGTGCGTGACTTTGTTTAACATAGGGAGACTGGTGCAGAGACAGCCCCCACAAGGTCCTTGATAGATCTGGGTCAGGATCCAGTGGCATGGAGTCCAAGACGACTGGGGGCCCATTTCTGCTGCAGCCTTCATCTGCCTTCCCAGCCGTTGTGATGTTTCCCTAAAGTCAGCCATCATCCTCCGCCTGTTCGACCGTTGAGGTCTTGGTTAGATTGTTCTTTGTGGGGGACCCCATGTTAACCTTGACCTTACCACCATGGGTGACCCTACCAGGAACATAGCTCCAGACGGTGTTGCTCTCGGGATCTCAGGCCCACACATGCTTCTCCACCACGACAAGGTGACAATCCATGGAGAAGTCAGTATGGTACTGCAAGCATGACGGTGAGCTATTACTGTATAGGACATATATAGGCTATATGCACTGTTACAGAAAATATTAGGCATACCGAACGCGCAACGATAGACCTAAAATGCCAGTTAAGGAGTGAAAATTAAGATTACAAACTTGGCATTTGGTCTCCCTATGAAATCCACCCATTGCGAAGAATGCCCAGTGGTGCGTCACGATTGATCTTCAGCCTGCATAGCGTCTCACACCTCTCTCTGTGTCATTACACTGTCTACATGTTGCTGCCCTGCATAAAAAATATTCAACGAACTGCATCAACTTACCAGCAAACCTGTACATGCGCACCGTTCCTCATCTTCATTTTCTCCCTCTGGCAGATATACATATTGGCCCTCTGCGAGATTGAATGGATGGCCCTCCGAGTTTCACAGACTTCCTACAAGGCCTAAAACCTTCCTCTACCAGACTTAGCTTTATCTTTAAATGGTCTCCAGTGTGCATCTAATATGAATAATCTAATATTACTGTTGAGTATAGGCTATTACTATTGCACTATGGATATTGGTGTCTACTGTTGTGCCCTCCTCCTTTCTGCACTTAAAATTTGATGCTTTTATGATGATAATCGCCTGTTATACCGATCTGTGGCAGGTTTGCCCTTTGATTCTCCTATTCACTGCACTTCACATGATACGCTCCCTTGGCTATATGACACGATTACCGGAGCCTGTGGGTAACACTCATATTTATCTGCTAATCACCGACTTTCTTGTGCGTTACTTTGGATAAATGCATCTGCCATATGAATAGATGTAAACAGTAGCCATATTTGGAGAACGTTCTACAAATTAATGAATCACTGCAGTTTTGATAGGGCTACGGGTCGATGAGGCAAATAATGCACTGATATCCCAATACTTTGGTGATCTGATATATTCTAATGGCAACACTCACCTTGATATCATAGCTTGTAACCGAATTTATTCATTTTTTATTTTTTTGGTGTATTCTAGAACGGCCATTGGATGACAAGAGGGACCGATAAGGTGAGCGATGCGGCGTTTTCTTCCTTGTAATGTGATGTGGGCCCATCTCAGGCCACAAAAATAAGCACCATCAGACTAATTATGTTTATTTCTGTTCGTTTTTGACCTGTTGTTACAGCACATGATTCTTTATAGATGCTATTCCTTTATTAGATGGAGACGGCAGTGCTATTGCACTACACCGGATCATGACTTTGGAGCCACATATGCGGTAATCAGCCCTAGAAATAATGAGTGAGAAATGGCCACACGCACGCACCTATTTTGGATTCTCATGTACTGTATTTGCACATCCACGCACGCGGCTCTGTCTCACTCACACACACACACACACACACACACACACACACACACACACACACCTGACAACAACGGGGAGTTAACGAGGATTTTCATTTAGCACGTCCATTAAACCTATAGTTCATATCCTCTTCTTGATTTAGCTACAAAGAGATGAGCAACCAGTAAAAATCAAAAACCTACCAGTGCTACCTACTGGTTGACAAAGGCAGCTCAGCCATAAGGTATATGCATGAATTGCAATTAAAATAACTCACTGACAGACCTTGAGAAAACAGCTAAAAAAAAAAGAAAATAAAGTCTATTAAACAGCCTACAGAGAATTTTATTTTTTACTCTAGTCGCTGCAACACAACTACAAGTGAGCACGTGTTTTAAAGTTGACGTTATAAATATGACCATATAAATATTAGAATTTTATTTCAATCATAAACATCTATGTGTAAGAATATATTGAGGGGACATCTACATTTATTCTAAAACCTAAGTACATATGGCATACATATACTACTGTATCGTATACGGAACACACGCAAAGTCAAAATGTCTTTGTGTGAAGGTTCTACACGTTGGATAAGGCAACAAAACAAAACAAAATTTCTATAAATATTCAAAACTATACAAACACTGGCTTATAAGAAAAAAGTCTGCTGAACTTACAATGACCTAACTTCCGGGAAGGTCTATACACGGACATACAAAAACAAAACGCGCGGTAGCGCTAACCGGCCGCTAAGAAACGGGCTATTGATCCAGTTACTAGAAGGCTACGTAACTCAACCTTAAACCTTACTTAACGTGGCCCTAATAAGAGTCAAGAGAAGAAAAGAAAATGGGTTTATACCTACCATGACCTCCAAACCTCCACCTCAGATACACCACTGAATGCTATAGGATAAAGGTGGTGCAGACTTGTTTTCAGGTCATTTGGGAAGCATCTCATAAACCCGCCGTTACTCACTTTCACCCACTCACGTGCGAACTGACTTCAGCTGTACCATCTGCGTGGATTTGGGGGGGGGCATCCAAAACTGTTTGTGACTGTATCTAAAAGTAATTTGTAGTTGTAAGACGTTGGAGATTTTGTATTTTTTCCCAATAACATAATGATTCACAATTACAAAACCAAGCCTCTTTTTCATTCACGACTACCACTATTCTCTCTTACCCCCCCCCATATTGTCACGTTGTGTTGCCCGTGGAGGTAGGATTTCACAGAAACTACCAACAGAGGTGCAGTACTTGACTATCGCCTTGAACATAGCCAAACAAACGAGTATATTGATTAAAGTTTAGCTAAGGTGTTTCTGATGTGTCATCTTAATATTCTGGGTTGTCAGTTATCCAAAACTTTTTTTCCCAGATGAGCAAACCTCAGTCCCGTTCACACCGTCGATGTTGAGTGTCCAGGCATGATATCGTGTGAATATGTAGCGTTAGCTCCTTAGTTGAAAATGTCCAGTCAACACTATAGGCCTGCTCACAATAACGAACTCAAGACAACGATCCTGTCCACAACACAGCCATCCAAGTTGTGCTTCGCATCTTACGACACTGTGCATCTCCGTTTGATTATCTCGGCCGCCTCTGCTCCATCCCATTAGGCAGAAATCCTGCAATGATAGGGACCGGCCATATGAGAGCAGCAACACTCCACACAATGATGACCAAAGTCATGAAACAAGCCACAAGTGTCGACTCGATGGGTTTCCGGTTGAGCCTCCAACTTTTGTCCCCCTTCAACTCGTCAAGGCTGAAGTCGACACAGCAGAAACTGATGGGGTCTCCCGTCTGCTGGCCCCTCGACCTGCCTTGGCCGAACCTCCTGTACCGGGAGAGCCCGCAGCCAACACACAGCCTCAACTCCTGCTGACCGCTGTTGACTCCGAGGTGCTCGATGATGACGGGCGAGATCGCCCTGTTGAAGGAAGCGGAGAAGAAAGCCCTGCCGTGGTTGTTGGTGGTGTAGAGGAGCACGTCGCACTGGAAGCCGAAGTTGCTGTCCCAGCGCGCCACCAGCGAGGTGGGCAAGAGTCTATGGACGCTGACGTTGCACTGCGCGAGAGTCTGGAGCGACGCGTCGGACGAGGCTTCGCCCTCGTCCACGGATCTCTTCGAATACCGCACGTCCACCTCCAGGTTGGCCAGGAAGCGGTTGGTGGAGTTGATGGGCGGCAGGAGCAAGTCCTCGTCGCTCCAGCCATGGCATCGCTGGAGAAGTCCGGCCACCGTGGTCAGAGCCAAGAGGAGAGTCGGGGAGTTGTTCAGCATGGCACAGGGCGCGTCTCTCCCGTTCGCATGGTGGGTTTTCCGAGGGGGATGGTAGGCGATGCACACCGCGTATGGTGTTTGAAAATACCCGTCACCTCGCCAGTGAATAATAAAAAAAGAAAGAAAGAAAGAAAAATCAGCCACTATGTCCGGTCGGAGAGATTAAAAATCCCCCCCCCCCACCTTATCCAGCCGTTATGGAAACGTCAGATGCCAATCATACGCGCACTCCCCCCTCCCCTCCCTCGGTGTTTTTCCTCGCTACAAAGTAACAGACTTGTTTTTCCCACATTCTCGCTTCTCGGGAGATGGAGGTTGTAGGTACCATTCCCTCTGCCGTTGACTTCAGGAGCATCGCTGTGCATCACCTCCCCCCTCCCTTCCCTTCCCTCCCCTCCTCTCCGCTCCGCTTGTCTATTCAGGTGTGATGAACGCTCGGAGTGGTGGGCAGTGATGAGGCACCTGCGCGGAGACACGCCAGTTTCCCCCTACTGGGTGCTGCGCAGCTCCACTTTCCAAGGCTCAGGTCGAGGTTCCCAGACAAACAAAGATATTTTGTCATTTTAGGAAATGTCCAATCCGGATGCAGCACACAACATGCTCATCTCATACTGGGTCTGTTTTTTTTGGGGGGGGGGTGTAGTTACATTTGAGCTTTGATCAAGACATTTTTTTCAAGCTCAAGTTGAACAGCATTACAGTAAGTGACAAACAGGAATTTTAAAATGCAATAAAAAAAGCATGGGGGGTAGAAGGGGGCTTTGGCGAGTTCCTTAAAGTCGCAGTCACAGAGACGGTTGATCACAGTAACCTAACAAAAAAATCCTTTCTGATAGGCCACAGTGAATTATGAGTCCCCAGTTGGGAATATATAAGGAGGCCGTTTTGGATGGAGCTGTACAGGGAGTTGCGGTACCCCTCGCGCCTGACCCTTTAAGCATCTTAATGTATTTCTTCACAATTGTTTCTGTCCAGCAGATTCATGATTGGCTCTTCAGCACCACACACACACACCCCCCCATCACCCACCACCCAGATTTAAATTTTAACCAAATGATTTTATTGCATAAACAATATGATGGAGAGATAATTAAAATGGCGATTTGTCAAATTCCAGTGGCACACGATAGACCTTACCGAGATTCCAAATACTTTTGGAAAATATAAAACATGACCTTCCACCCTAATTCTTTTTTCTTACATTGCAGTTGACAATCCATCCATTCCACCCATTATCCAGACTGCTTATCCTAGTCAGGCTCATGGGGATGCTGGAGCCTATCCTAGCAGTCAGTTGGGCAGCAGCCGGGGAGACACCCTGGACAGGCTGCCAGACCATCACAGGACAATTGATATGCAGTTGACAAGACTCATAAAAATCCTGTCGTCCGTGGGCTAAATCTAAGACGACTGCATGTGACCATAAAAGACAATAATATAGGGTCTGTTGCTGGACTTTGGCTGTGATTGAAACGTCTGGATGTGCAGTAGTTTCAGTGTGAAATACCCAGCTGTGGGTGATGGATTATGGATGACCAATTCACTGGATATGGCTAATCACAAACAACCCCAGTGCACAAAAGGGGGGTTCTTTGGTCCTGGTGTCATGGAGTCAGAATCCACACGTTATTCGCCAACTTTTCTCGTGTTATAATTGTGTGTGCTGACCGCTCTCACTTTGTTTCAATTAGATCACACGGAGATGTCTTTAGATTCTCCATCACTGCAGAGCAGACTCCAACTGCCACAACATTTCTCCCCCCCCCCCTTGTGTTTCATTACTCATCACTTTGCATCCTCTATATGGTATTTAGTATTGGGAGCTCATCATAAAATCCTAAAACCATTCCAGAGAACAATTAATAAACAAATTAGTAATGATATTCATTAATTAAGAATTAGATTTTTTATTGCATGTTAACCTGTCCAATGGACTGTGTATTATTTTTAACTGTATTGCCCAACACTTGCAGCTGTTTCACAAGGGCACAATGCGTGGTCAGGGGTATCTGGCCACATAAATAAATATCTGCCTGTACTGTGTTCAGACTGCAGGGATATTGTACACAGCGTGTTTGGTCTGTGTGACATTGGGTTGTTGCTGTGTTTGATGCTGAAACAATAGACGCCCCCCCTCCCCTTTTTGTTTTGAGTGCAACGCTCTTGCAAACAGCGAATATGATTGCGATTGCAGCTGGGGACACAGATGCAATGTGGTTCATCAGAAATGTGTGAGGTTGTAATGAAAGTTTGCACATCATAGCAGCGCACTCGGCCTTTTTTCCCCCCGACACAACTGACCCCTCACACGGCCAGTAGCACCGTCCCCCTGTTTGCGTGGAGTTAATGAGGTGACGCTCACACATATCACTGTCTGCAGGAATAAGAGCCCTGTTGTCAGGAAAAACTATTGCGAGGGCAGGACTCTTGTCTTTTGCCTGTCATGAGTGCCTCGTAGTCTAATCTGCAGACTGTCATACACAGAAACAACCTGTTCCCCTGTTTTCATCGTACACCAAAATGAGCTGCAAAATGAGCCCATAATGTGCACGTAACTGATGCGCACTTGTTTTCCTTTTAATAGCTCTGCCATAATTAATTAGCCTTGTAGACCCCATACACTTAGATAAGGAAAACAATCACTATTTGTCAATGCAACAAAAATTGTCCTTGCATCCTTAATGCCCGGCTGGATTGTAAGTTAGCAGATGGAATGACTTTATTTTAGGACATTTGTTTTGCTTTTTAGTTTTTAGCAATACATTACAACAATCATATGCACACACACACACACACACACATATAAATATATATATATATATATATATATATATATATATATGTATATATATGTATATATGTATTTGTCACAGCATGGAAAGTTATCATCTGACTCAGGTAATTGACCTGCAGCAGAATAGTGATCTCTCATTCTCTCTCATCTCTGCCCGGGTGTATGAGTGGCACAGATGTATTGTTTTCCCTCTGTGCTGTCTAAACGGGGTAATTTGCCCCCGGAGGACTGCCTCCATGTATTTGATGTGAGGACCATCTGAAATGAAAGACACTGCTTGCGTTTGGCCTCAATTTGCATCTGAAAGCCCCCTTTCCTCCCTCGCATATTTTTTTCTAATTATCAAAGCCAATTAGGCCCAATTTTTATGGTAAAAACAGACTTTATTTTCTATCTTTCTACACAGTCAGACATCTCACTGGTAAACGCAGACACACTCCCACACGTTTCCGTGCTGGTGCCTCCCCATCAGATATGAACCTGACAATGTACTGGCGAGCAGAGCAAAAAAAAAAAAAAAATGTAAATGACTTTCTTGTTCATTAATTATGCTATAAAAATGTAAATTGCTTCTCTGCCAAAAATGCAAATGGGACAAAGATAAAAGTCTCTTGTGCCAAAGGAGAATGTATAAAAGATTCATTTTTGCAAAATGTGTCTCTTTGTGCAGGAAACCCAAATGGAGACCTGTTCGGGGCATCCGGCTGGCCTCTATCAACTCGATGCTACAGAGCAGACACTATTAGAATGACCCGCTAGCTCGTATGGACAACGAGCTTAATTAGAGATTGAGGATCGGGTGAATGTGTTGTCATTGTCTCCATGTTCACTGCTCTCTTAAATGTGACCCTTGTTAACCCCCACTGCCTGACTTTGATTGCCCTTTTCATGCCATCAATGACAAGGTTGCGCATCATGACCCAGGTAATTTACCGAACATTGACATTCTGGCAAGTTAAGTCTCATCACTTTCACCGATGGGGAAATATACAGTATGCATGTGGTCTCTGTAATTCTTAATAGTAGTACTAATAGTAGAGTAGTAGTGGTAGTAGTTGTAGTGACAGAGTTCACATTAGTACTTATCCATGCACCTTGTTTTAGCACCTTTTAACATATAGGCCTATTTTATAATTGGATAATGACTGGGATAGTTTTACTAGGTTGGACAATCCTCAGACCCTAAAATAGGGGAGGGTTAATTTGATGTGCACAGCCTTGGGAAATGTAAGAGTTGCTTTTTGTCCCATTTGTTCTATTGTGCTGAATTGCATACTTTTAATTACTGTCGACATAGATGGCGTGTACCTCCTGCACTGTCTCAGTGACATAAATGATGCAGACCTAGTGGGGATAGACCTGACATAACCTCAGCTATATTCACCACACCCCTCAATCTTTAATGTTACATTCGGGATCACCCCTTCATCGGAAATAGTGCACAACAGGCTGCAAGTACAAATACAGATGAGGCCTTGTTTAATGAGAAAATAGGCTCCAGCATCCCCGCGACCCTGAGAGCAGGATAAGCGGTTTGGATGATGGATGGATGGATAGATACTTGGAAAACATTTGTATCATAAAATCCTTTCTGTAACTGTTACTGTATGAAGGTCAATGTTAACCTCCATTGAGTAAATCAAAATTGCTATCATATATTGATTTGGTTCATAGTCAAGTGGAACACATATTATATAGATAGATACATAATGCTGTATACAGTCAAAATAATGTCATATTTTACTGAGTGCAATATTCTAGACGTGAATACTCTATAATGTGAATACTTTAGTTATAGAGTATTTCATTGCAATTACGCAAAAAGGCATTTACTTGCATTACTTTTTCTTGCAAACCCGGAGATCCAGTATATCAATATTCATAGAGCTCTGACATCACTTACTTACTTTTTATGTTATTTGTGATATATTTACTCATATCTTTGCTAAATTTTGTATTTGGGTTGGACAGTGGGTCCAGCATATCTGGTAAAGGTCTAAAAATGATACACTATGACCAAACTAGATTCACTATGGTGAAATTAGACAACAGCTTAGATGAAATAAAAGTACTCAAGCCACCCAAGTCACACTACAATTTAGTTGTATTAATTACAAACAAGTCCCTTTGTCAGCCTAGATAAGTAAGAGCAGCATAGTGCAACAAAGACACCTATGTCAGAATGTTGTTTATTGACTCTATAGCTCTGCGTTTAATACCATTGTACCATTTAAATTGGTATTAATGCTTAGGGACCTTGGTCTTTGTAATTCCATCTGTAAGTGGTTATACACCGATCAGCCAAAACATTAAAATCACTGAGAGGTAAGTGAATAACATTGATTATCTCATTACAATGGCACCTGTCAAGGGGTGGGATATATTAGGCAGCAAGTGAACAGTCAGTTCTCGTTGATGTGTTGGAAGCAGGAAAAATGGGCGAGCATAAGGATGTGAGCGACTTTGCCAAGGGCCAAATTGTGATGGCTAGACGACTGGGTCAGAGCATCTCCAAAACGGCAGGTCTTGTGGGGTGTTCCCAGTATGCAGTGGTCAGTACCTATTAAAAGTGGTCCAAGGAAGGACAACTGGTGAACAGGCAACAGGGTCATGGGTGCCCAAGGCTCACTGATGTGCATGGGGAGCAAAAGCTAGGCTGTCTAGTCCGATCCCACAGAAGAGCTACTGTAGCTCAAATTGCTGAAAAAGTTAATGTTTGCTATGATAGACATGTGTCAGAACACACAGTGCATCACAGCTTGCTTCATATGGGGCTGCATAGCTTCAGATCAGTCAGAGTGCTCATGATGACCCCTGTCCACCACCGAAAGCACCTACAATGGGCATGTGAGCGACAGAACTGGACTACGGAGCAATAGAAGAGGGTGACCTGGTCTGATGAACCACATTTTCTTTTACCATGTGGATGGCCGGGTGTGTGTTCGTCGTTTACCTAGGGGAGAGATGGCACCAGGATGCACTATGGGAAGAAGGCAAGCCGGTGGAAGCAGTGTGATGCTCTGGGCAATGTTCTTGCTGGGAAACCTTGGGTCCTGGTATTCATGTGGCTGTTATTTTTGACACATGACACCTACCTAAACATCGTTACTAACCAGGTAAACCCCTTCATGGCAACGGTATTCCCTGATGGCCGTGGCCTCTTTCAGCAGGATAATACGCCATCCCACACTACAAAAATTGTTCAGAAATGGTTTGAGGAATGTGACAAAGAGTGGCGAGGTGTTGCCTTGGCCTCCAAATTCCCCAGATCTCAATCCGATCGAGCATCTGTGAGATGTGCTGGAAAAACAAGTCTGATCGATGGGGGGCCCACCTCACAACTTAAAGGACTGAATCAGAATCATGTTTATTGGCCGTGTAGGTTTGCACATACATTGAATTTGACCCCAGTTCCGTGGCTCTCTCAGTGTACTTAACATAGGATAACAACACAACAATCTTCAGATATATACACAAGGATTGACTATATACAAGTGACATAAGAGGTGATAAAGTGCAGTGGTTCGCAGAATATATCAGAGATGCTGAAATAAATGTTAGCAGGTTACTTACATACATGCCTGAGGTAGATGGACATGACAGAACATACCAGTATACATACAATGTACAGTTCGGTATGGTTGGATTTATTTGGCAGTGTTAAGCGTTCATTTGAATGTCAGCCCACGGAAAGAAACTGTTTTTATATCTGGTTGTTTTGGCGTATAGTGCTCTGTAGCGCCTACCAGAGGGGAGGAGTTGGAACAGGTTGTGCCCAGGGTGTGATGGGTCTGCAGTGATGTTGCCTGCCCGTTTCCTGACTCTGGAGGTGTATAAGTCCTGAATGGAGGGCAGATTGACACCAATGATTTTCTCTGCAGACTTAACTGTCCATTGTAGTCTGTCCCTGTCCTGTTTGGTGTCCAGTCCAAACCAGACAGTGATAGATGTGCAGAGGACAGACTGGATTATTGCAGTGTAGAACTGAATCGACAGTTCCTGAGACAGGTTGAACTTCTTGAGCTGGCGGAGAAAGTACATCCTCTGCTGGGCCTTTTTGATGATTGTGTCTATGTTGGATGCCCACCTTAGGTCCTGGGAGATTGTTGAACCCAGAAATCTGTAGGTTTTCACCGTAGACACGGTGTATGGTGGAGGGGGCAGTGTTGGGGGGCTCCTCCTGAAGTCCACTGTCATTTCCACTATTTTGAGCATGTTCAGCTCCAGGTTATTATGGCCGCACCAGAGGGCCAGCTGTTCAACCTCCCGTCTATATATGCAGACTTGTCACCATCCTGGATAAGGCCAATGATGGTTGTGTTGTCTGCAAACTTCAGGAGTTTAACAGACGGGTCACCTGAGGTGCAGTAATTTGTGCAGAAGGAGAAGAATAAAGGGGAGAGCACACGTCCCTGGGGGGTGCCAGTGCTGATTGTCCGGGTGCTGGATGTGATTTTCCCCAGCCTCACTGGCTGCCTCCTGTCTGTCAGGAAGCTTTTAATCCACTGGCAGATGGGGGCTGGTACAGTGAGATGACTGAGTTTAGAGTGGAGGATATCTGGGACGATGGTGTTGAACGCTGAGCTGAAGTCCACAAACAGGACTCTTGCATATGTCCCTGGGGAGTTGAGGTGTTGGGAGATGTAGTGCAATCCTGTGTTGCCTGCATCCTCCACTGACCTGTTTGCTTGATGGCGAACTGCTGGGGGTCGAACAAGGGGCCTGTGATTTCCTTAAGGTGGGCCAATACCAGTCTCTAGAAGGATTTCATGACCCTAGACGTTAGGGCCTGTAGTAATTTAATCCTGTGATACGGGGTTTCTTGGGGACCGGGACGATAGTGGAGCTCTTGAAGCAGGAGGGGACTTCACACAGCTCCAGTGATCTGTTGAAGATCAGTATGAAAGTGGGGACCAGCTGGTCAGCACAGACTTTCAGACAGGAGGGTGACACGCCATCTGGGCCCAGTGCCTTCCTGGTCTTCTGTCTTTGGAAGAGCTGGCACGGGTCCTCAACATAGATCCTGAGTGTAGGTGGGGGTTCGGTGGGGAGGGGAGAGTGGCTGGCAGGGAATGCAGTTGGTTGTGTGTTGTGGCTGGTGAGGGGTGTGAAAGTTCGCCTTTCAAACTTGCAGTAAAGGATAAAGGATCTGCTGCTAACATCTTGGTGCCAGATATCAGAAGACACCTTCAGAGGTCTTGTGGAGTTCATGCTTCGACAGGTCAGAGCTATTTTGGTGGCACGAGGGGGACTTACACAATATTAAGCAGGGGTTTTAATGTTTTGGCTGATCGGTGTATGAATTTCAGACAGGCAGACTCCAGACAGTGAGAGCAGGTACCAGCTACTCATCTAGCATAGCTCTCAACCAACACAGGAGTGCCACGGGGTTGTGGCCTTAGTCCCTTATTCTACAGTCTGTTCACACATGACTGTGTTGCCAAATATCATAGCAGCATAGTGAAATTTGCAGATGACACCACAGTAACTGGATTGATAAATGACAACAATTAAGATGCCTATAGGAAGGAGGGGAGGGACCTATCCATATGGTGTCAAGATAACAAGTCCAAAATGGTTCAGACACAAGTTTACATCAACAGTGTCCCTTTAGTCAACATTGTATTCTTACAACAAATTGTATTCTTACGATGAATTTGTTCTCTGCATTTAACCCATCCTATTGTATAGGAGCAGTGGGCAGCTGCAGCACCCGGGGACCAACTCCAGTTCTTCTTTCCATTGCCTTGGTCAGGGGGCACAGACAGGAGTATTAACCCTAATGTGCATGTCTTCTTGATGGTGGGAGGAAACCAGAGCACCCAGAGGAAACCCACGCAGACATGAGGAGAACATGCAAACGCCACACAGAAAGGACCTGGGACGGCCTGGGGTTCGAACCCAGGGCCTTCTTGCTGTGAGGCAACAGTGCTAACCACTGGGCCAAGAATTTCAGATTTTCGGGCATTCAGATCTCAGACATCCTCTCCTGGTCTCGTAACACCAGCTGTGCCATTAAGAAGGCACAACAGGGACTATACTTTATGAGATGTCTTAAAAAATTTCAGAATGTCCACAAAAAAGCCTAGTCAATTTCTATCAGACTACCATAGAAATCATCCTCACTTGAAGCATACTGGTGTGGTTTGGCAACCTGGCCGAACAGGGCCACAAACAACGGCTTCAAAAATAACAGAAACAGCACTGCCACAGCTTCAGGACATGTACACCACCCGTTGCAGAAGGAAGGCCCTAAGTATGATGGAGGACAGCAGCCACCCAGCACATGGTCTGTTCTCACTCCCTCCCTCAGGACAACACTTACAGAGTACCAGAGCTTGGACCAGCCGCCTGAAAGACAGTTTTTACCCCCAGGTGATCAGATTAATGAACAATAGGCGCTTATATAACTTCAGTGATTTATTATCTAGTGGCATTTCTGATTTCTTATTTATTGTTTTTGTTATTATTTATTATTTCCTTATATATAGTTTTAAGATCTGAGAGAGCCAGGGCACATACATTCCATTACATTTGAAGCTACATGGTACTTTTTACATATATATGACAATAACGTGAACTTGAACTCACAACAAGCTCTCGTGGGTCTGTCACCACTGGGCGCTGGAGTAAAAGGAAAATAATAATGACGCTCTTTTCATGTCACTTGTGCTTTGCATTCCTTTTATTGATCTTGCGCTAGTCAGTTTGCAGTGTTTTTGTAAGAAACCTGATTAATTGCGATGATAATGATTTCATTTTTCAACATGTTGATGTTTCATTAACTTTTCACAAAAAAATTTTGTTTTTAAATAGAGTGTTGGTGAAAGTGCGTTAAAGGGATACCACATTTCAAAGCTGCTGCTGAAGCTCCAAATAAAGAGGGCCATAGAGTTTTTGAGTTGCCAAGCGAATGTTCCAAAAAAAAAAAATCATCCACTTAAAAGAGAGAGATTCTTCAAGGGGAAGAATAGTTATTACAGATTCTCTAAGATCTTTAAGCATCTCTAGTCGCTCTCAACCCTCCGTTTCCATCTCACCATCACGGATCTCTGTCCGCCACTGGTAAAGATCAGTGGTGGAGACATACATGCCTAGACAGGGTGCTTTGGTGAAACAGGCCCTGAAAATAGCATCCCACGTATTGGTTTCTTTGAACGACGGTCGCAGGCACGCGGAGACCTATCAGCCTTCTCCTTGCCGCTTATGCGAAGCTGAGATAGTGTGAGATTGCTTCTCTCTGGCATGGCCACCAGCCTGTTTCTCATCGTCATGGAAGTGGATGTAAATCGTGCACCCGTCCATGAAAGGTCACCTAGTATGGGGTGGAGACAAGCAAGCCCCCCCACCCACTCCCCCTCTACAACATCCTACCCTTCTCCTTCTTGCTGGTTGTTTCTCATCTGTTTCGCTGCTAGTGAGATGTAATCACCCTCAACAAAAATAGAAAAAAAATAGGGTGAGATTACCTGAAGTTGTTTATCATGGTGGTACACAGCGAGGTGGGAGTCAGGAAAGGTGGATGTGGATGCAAAAGGAGGCATCTGAGAGTGTTTGATCCTGAGAGTCAAAGCCCAGGGAGATTCACAAAATGTCAGTTCTGACAGGTAGAGCAAAAGTATTTGCCAGTGAAACAATGAATGACGTCACAGAAAGTTGAATCAGTTCATCTGGACACAACGTTTATTGGGAGAAACGTTTCATCACTCATCTAAGGGACCTCTCCAGTCTCAACTGACTGCAGGTATCCCCACCCTTATGAATAATACAGCAGCATAACGACCGAACCAACAGCTGGTTTCATATGCAAATTGCGATGACCATTAACTAGAGTTACAATGGCCATGTGTACTATGAATGATGTCACAGTGGTTGTCAGCAATTTGGTGGCTTGAATGAGGTCAAGTGGTGAAGACTGACATCAGTATCTAGTTAGGATGCTTACCATAGTTGTTTATCATAAAGCATGCTATGAAGGGTACAATTTCCTGTTAAACCCCAAAGTAAAAAATCATGTCAATAAGCTATCCAGTGAACAAATCTCTTGGCTATATAACACATTTTTCACCGTGTATTGTTTTTTAACTGGTTTACCACTGGCCATGTCTAACATGGTTATGTGGACCCTAAACACGAAAGCAGATTCATCAACCTGTTCATATGATGTGTTACTGATTAATACATTTTTCATGTGCGTATCCACAACAAACACTGAAAAATACACCTGAAAAAATATATCATGAAAATATATATGGTCGTCTTTTTGATGAAATTCTCAATTCTCCACCAGCAATGCCAGCTTGACCCTGTGTGATAAAAATGCGTATTGAACCAGCCAGGCACAAATGGGCCAAGGATCAGATTCATTCATCAGGCAGGCACCCTCTCCGTACTGTATCTGGCTGCATGCTGATGACAGATCTTCAGTTGTATGGGGAGAGTCAGTGTCTCGATAGTGTCAAAAACCCATTTCCCACTCTCATTCCTCCTTTCAGCCACATCCTGTTGGGCCCTGGGCTAAAGCGGCCACTTGACTGTGATATACGAGGGCAGGCCAGAGCAGAGCCCTAGGTTTAGCTCACTGACGTCAGACTGAATAGCTCTGTTCCTGCTAATGCAACCCCCACTACACCCCACCCACCCCATTTTTATTCCTCGCCTGCTCTGACTTTCTCTTTCTTCCTTTGCTTCCTCCATCTGCTAGTCAGATCAAAGGTGGGAGCTCTTGGGAGTGCTCATAGAAGAGACCCTCTGATTAGACACTGCCACCTCCTCCTCTTCCTCCTCCTTTTCAACGGATCTTTCCTCTGCGATAGAGATGCATGAGAGGAACCACTCTTGGTACAGTCAGTAATCATTGAAGTTGGCATCAGAACAGCACACTTAACTAAAACGATGTATGATGAAAGCCTCCTTAAGTATCCCCGTGCTCATGTAGGCAGCACATGTATGTCATGTACTCAATTCAGTGAGTTGTGGATGGAATCATGTTTTCTGGCCATGCTCCTCACGTAGGCTCTGTGTGGTTTAATTTCAATTAGTTGTACCCGTTTGTTTTTGGAAAATCATGATGTACACTGATGTTTTATGGCAGCGTTTCAAGTGCAAAATTAACCACTTTCATGTGCAATACTGAAGAATGAAACCTTTAAGTTTTTTATTACCCCACTATTCCTGCACCCCCTTCATCTTCCTCTCTCTCTCTCTCTCGCGCACACACACACCGCTGTAGGTATAAAACCCTTGAGCTAAGAACAATATTGTGGGTTGCTAAGGTAACAAGCAGTCCAATCTAACATAAAAATCATGCATTCCAGCTCTGCCAATGAATGAAACTAGAAAATCTGAGCAATTTGCATATTACATAGACACATATTGTAGTATGTTACCCGAATGGACAATTCCGAGGAAGGTAACCATGTTTTCTATGGCCAATGGAACACATCAGCTGAAAGAAACGTTTTAAAAGTGAGGAGAAACACAATGGCATAATTTAAGATGGTAAATTCTAATCAGGAATTCCAAAACTTGATTCGAGTAGGATCACTTACTATATATTAAAAAAAAACCAAGCAAAAAAAAGGACAAAAACAAAACAAAACAGAAAAAAACAGACAAACTCTAACCAATTCAAACTATGGCCTAGATGCAAGATATTAAAACATAAAAAATGTCCCGAATACAGCGTAATCTCAATGATCATCTCAACAATTTAAATCGTTACACAAGTTCAATCTGCAGTTTAAAATGTATTAGTTAATAATAAGAATTCAGCAATGACTTTACACACAAACTTATAAACAAATCGACGAACGATCGGCGCGGCCCTGATCCTCGGTTCCTCTGTTAGCGAAGCTGTGCCGATAAAGTTATTTTGAAAAGCAAAATGGCGGCGCGCATATGGGATCCTTGAGTCCTGAAAACGACTCCTTTGAATAGCTTAAATGGCTGGATTTGGCACATTAAACGTTACTCATCCATGTAGTATTACGCAGGCTTAATCACTAAACAAGGGGACTTGGAGATAAAACAGTGAGTTGCCTCTTACTTTACGTTTTTTGATTTAACGTTAGCGTACCCCTACTTTGCTTGACCATCTCTCTTGTACGAATGCCTTGCATGCACCTAGCGTTAGCTGTGATGCTGAGAAAGCTGCCCTTAAAGACTTACTAGAAGGCATTAAGTTATTTGTGTCGATTGGATCTCTTTTTTAGTTAAGTTTGCCCGAGACCAGATGTGCTGACCAGCGATCAGACGATCTGTTGTGTGGATTGGCTAAAAGAATTAATTTATTTAATATTGTTGTGTATAATTTATCGTAGTCATTAACTAACGCTTCGTCGACTCCGCCCACCCTTCAATGTACTTAGGTTGTAGTTATATATACCCATGTTCACCGTGACCAAGTTCCATCTCCCCTGTTTGTACTCATTATAGAAAAGGCCCATTAGTTTTTGTTAGTAGTTTCATGTCGGTGGTGTTTGTTTTGGTAGTCAGTCTTACATGATTGGAGACGCTGAGGTGGATTAGCAAAGTAACCATAGGAACATGCTCTTTCTGTCTCTCGCCTCTGCCCACACTCATACACAGAGACGCACACAACCTTGACAGCATGACTCCTTCAGCCTTTGCTGGAGGAGAGAAAGCGTTGGCTGCTGTGATGCTTAGGCCATACTCAACATAATTTAGTTAAAAACACGTCCCCTCAAGTAGGTGGGTGGCAAAAAAAAGGAAGAAAAAACAACTTTGCTGGTTTTTGCATCTAGATGAATGTGCAGGTGTGACGCTCTAATATTAAAATCTCTTTCAGTGCAAGTGTAAAATGGAGCATTTTTGTCTCCAAGTCCCTCATGAGACTATCTTGTGCATATGGTTTTGATCTTGAAGTGGAAAATGTGTCTCGATTATCGATTGATTGAATGAGTCATTAAATCCAGTTATTATTTAACCGATTTGTAGAGGTATGGAAGAAACCAGGCATTTTATGACGGAAAGAGTTGCATGTGGTCACTACTGTGACTCTAGATTTAAGGTACTAGCCCTGTTTCAGTTGTTAACTTCTTGCCTTCTTGATAATAATTAAATTACACTTTATTTATCCTAGTGGGAAAATTTGTCCACTGAGTTTAGCTCATCCTAACTATAGGAGCAGTGGGCAGACAGTGCGGATCCAAATTCTGAGGCAAGTGGCATAGTTAAGGTCAATGGCAGGAAAATCTGATACCTAACCAAACACTGCATGTCTTTTGATGCAGATAATAAGATATAAGATACAATATCCTTCTAGTCTTCCTTGACAACATATTGAAAGTACATCCCTTCCACTGTTTATTTGCATTTTCACTGTAATGGAGCTTATTGGATAGAAATCCACAGTGCTGCTAGTAGGGTCAGTGGCTATGGCAACTGTGGCTGGGTTGACCCTGAAATCTAGCTGTCTCATATTGAGATGATAAATCTTGTTAAAATGCTTTCTAGTTTAGTCAGGTCAATAACATCTTCACTCTACTGTCAAGGAGGCAGAGATATCTCAGGTTACCTTAGAAACAGCGTGTGATTATTTGAGTGGGAGAGAGAGTGTGTGTATGTGTTTGCTTTTGTGTGTAAATGCAAAATATCTGTCAAATTTGCTGTTTTTGTGAGTGAAATGGCTTACAGTGGGGGTTTCTAGGGCTGCTCAATATATTGTTTCAGGATTGTCATTGCAATGTGCGCATGTGTAATAATCACATTGCAGGACGTGCGATGTGAAGTAAGGCAAATTAACTCAAACACCTCATGCTACAACTTTTTCCTGTTTGATAAAAAAGGAAAACTTGCACGGTTCTCACTTTCCATGACTAAGGACAGGATGTTGTATTGCTGTAAAGCCCACAGGCAAATGTGTAATTTGTGATATTGGGCTATACAAATAAAATTGACTTGACTTGACTTCACAAAGTCATTACTCAAAGATCTGCATCTGATTTTTTATTCAAGGTCAGAGGTCCGGCACAATTGACAAAACATTTAATCAACTCAGTTGTAACTTTAAAAGCAACATATATTCAAGTTAGAGACAGTCAAGTTAGTCAAAATACATTCGAGCCTAGTGGGAGAAATGGCATCGTTTGCCTCCAATAAATTGCTTGTACCTAGGCACAAAAGGCGTGATTACCAGCCAAGACACTGATCCAAATGTTCATTTCAAAGACCTGCCCTACTCTGCCTCTGATTGGTTGTAACCGTAATGAAAACTTGCATACTGGTAGGCTCCTCGTTACTGTCATTTATGGTCGCGCTGGTTTGTCTTCTCTCCTCTGCTCTGTTTCAATGAGGGCAGGGCTTAGCCCCCCCCCCCCCCCCCACACACACACACAGCGGAGTGGAGCAGAGCAGAGGAGAGACAGTGAACTAGGTGAAGTGAACATAACATTACTCGAGTTGACAACAACTATACTCGTTACGTTACTGTAAGTGCAATAAAAGTTTCGCACCATTCCCAAAGCAAATTCTCTAGTATAACATTAATGTGTGAACTTGGCACCAACTTGGAATCTTCTAGGATGTATTTTCTTGTAGTCACGGAGGGGGGGGGGTACTGTATTTTTGGAAAGTGTATGAAAAGAATTGTCACCTTAACATGGCCATCCCAGTCACAAGACATCCGGTTCAGTTCAATTCCATCCCATTCATTTCAGTTCAGTTCAGTTCAAATGCTTCAGTGACCACACTTCCAAGGCTGGTTGGATTAGTTTTTCATTACAGCATAATAAAACAGCTCAATTTGAGTACAAAAACTTAAAAGCAATGCCATCATCACATTAGACATACATTATGAACAACACACGGTACATGCTTTGGGCAGGAGTGATACAGCGAGCGACATCAGTGAGACACAGTAGGAAAAAAAAACACATGAAAAACATTGGGATTTTGCAGAGGTGGCCATAAAAATGTTGATTGATAGAATGTTTTTTTTTTAAAGTGCTGTTGCATCCTTCCAGTGGCGTTCCAGACAGTTTTAGAAGCTTATCTACCCACCATCTAATTGTGTTTGTCCTCTGTTGCTCAGCTGACCAACCATGCAGACATCAGTGTGTAGGCTGACCCTGTGTAAGCTGGGCAAGGTCCAGATTGGCCAACTCAGGGGTGCCCTTCTGATCCCCATTCCTCGGCTCATGCTCCCCAGTACGCGCATGATCTTCAGTGATACAGGAGTATGGGAGAAGGACTACCGAGCTGAGACCAGACAACAGGTAGAACAGTGGTGGCACCCACGGATCATGGAGCAGTGGCGGAGGGATACATCGGAGGAGGTAATTCACCTTATGTTAAAATCTTAAGGACTTTAAGGTCTGGTTATGATTGTTAACCAGGGCATACCACTTTTATTTAGTTGCATACTCATGACCTAACTGATCAGTCAGATAAGGCACTATTATTAACATTATCAGTAAGTATTAATGTATTAGAAATGCTTTAGATTTACATTCCTGAAGTTTTACATGCAAACAAATGTCCTTTTTTGATATTTTTCACCTACGCAATAGCTATTCCACAAATATCCAAATCATGTATGAATGCTTTTGTAGTTGTTCATGTCAGTGGATACTGTCGTATAGGACATTCCTGGGAAACATGATATGATGCAGAGTGTTTAATGTCTTCACCATAGTCAAGTCAATTTTATTTGTATTACCCAAAATCAAAAGTTGTGGTCTTAAAGGGCTTTAGATTCACACAGTGAAAACCAGGTAATGACAGTAGATGACAATCGGTGACACCCTCTGTCTGTATACCTTCAATTTGCAGGGTCTAAGGATAGCACCATAGCAGGCAAATGTGTAACTAAATGGCATTAGTGATGAGTTGAAGAAGCAAAATTGTTGTGGATAACAAGCAGATATGGCACACTAAGTATGTAGAACACCTTTACCAATAAATACTTCTAATTACAGTAGCTAAAATTCAGGTTCAGCCATGTTTCTTAATAATAATGATAATACATTTTATTTGTAGAGTGTTTCTCAAGAGTACTCAAAGGCGCTTTATGTAAGTTAAAATGAACATAAAAGCAACACACCAAAAACATAAAGCACACATTAATCACATATTAAAAACAATTCTGTAAAGGCGACTTTGATTAGTGATTTGAATAAGGACAGATCGGTGCCGTCTCTGATGTGTTTTGGGGAGAGAGTTCCAGAGGGAGGGGGAAACTGTGGACAAGGCAAACCGAAGTCCAGTGTGGTAGTGGTGGTTGGTCCTGTGTGGTGGAGACAGGAGGTTGGCATCGGAAGAGCAAAGGCTTCGGGAAGGAGTATGTTAGTGAAGTAGGTCGGTGAAGTAAGAAGGGGCCTGGATATGGAGGGCTTTTTGAGTGAGGAGAAGGACTTTGAATTGGATCCGTTGTGGGACAGGGAGGTAGTGGAGGTTGTAGAGGACAGGGTGATGTGGTCACGGAAGCAGAAGTGGGTGAGCAGGGGACCAGCTGAGTTCTGGATGTACTGGATTGTGTTTAGAACTTTGGATGATGAGCCATATAGAATAATGTTGCAGTAGTCAATTCTGGATGTGATGAAGGCATAGATCTAAGTTTCGGCAGCAGAGGGGGAGCGTGATGGGCGGACATGAGCTATGTTTTTTAGGTGGAAAAAGGTGGTTCTGATGATTTAATTGACGTGGTGTTCAAGAGAGGTTGCTGTCGAAGATGATTCTGAGGTTGAAGATGTTTGGGGAGGGAGACAGAGTGGAGTTGTCGATGGGGAGGCAGAAGTTGTGAGTGGTTTTGGTAAGTGATTTGGGACTGATGATGTTCATGATTTATCACAATTTAGTTTGAGGAAGTTGGCTTGCATCCATGATTTTATTTCAGTGAGACAGTTGGGCAGAGTAGAGTGAGCTGCAGTGGTGATGGATTTAGTGGAGATGTAGAGCTGGATGTCACTGGCATATCAGTGGGTGTGGAGACCATGATGACTTATAATGTTACCAAGGGGGAGCATGTAAAAGATGAACAGGAGAGGACCAAGCACCAAACCCTGGGGGACGCCATGGGAGAGAGGAGCGGTGAAGGATGTCCCATTGTTGATGTTGATGAACTTGTGGCTGTTTGTGAGATATGCCTTTGGCCAGGAGAGGGCAATACAAGTGATTCAATGGTTGATGGTGTCGAAAGCTATGGTGAGGTTGAGGAGGATGAGAATGCTGGGGTGGCCAGATTCTGAGGGGAGGAGGAGGTTGTTGGTTACTTTAAGGAGTGCTGTTTCTGTGCTGCGTTGTGAGCAGAAGCCAGATTGAAATGGTTCGAACAGGTCATTGGCGATGAGGTGAGCTTTGATTTTGGCAGGCAGCAACACATTCCAGTATTTTTGACAGAAAGGGAAGATTGGAGATGGGCCAGAAATTGCTCATGATGTCACAGTTGAGTCCATGTTTTTTTTTTGGGGGGGGGGGTTCATTTCTGGGGATGGTGGTGAAAGAATAGCACTGCGGTCATCAGGGGAAGTTTCCTTTTGAACAGATCTCTGGGAGATGTCTTTAGAGTGGTCAAGCACCACTGCAGTCAAAATAGGTGTCAATAAAAACAAAAACAACCATCTTCAGAATTGTAGCTTTAATTCATTGGATAAAATGATTCCTTTCCATCCCTCTTAATAGGAATAGATGAGACAGTGGTGCTGAATGAATGAATTGATTAAAGTAATAGCTAAGGTTTTTTAAAAAAAAATACTACACCAGTCTACCAGTCTACTCGTACTATTGAGCAGTACTAGTACTATACAATACTAGTGTATTGTCAGCCTGGAGAAAAAGCGTATGAAGGGAGACTAGAATATCTTATTGAGGAGTTGGTGTTGAAAGTGTAAATATTTGTTTAAAGCACCTATAGCCTTTCTTCAGATGTATTTGGTTAATTAACCATGGGCTCATTATTAGCGTAGCACTTACTTGTCCTGGGCCCTTGTACTGTAACTCACAGTAGCTCACAGCTGCAGCTGATTATAAAGCCCTAATCGTCTAACCATGTGTCTGTCAGCCCTGAATGGAATTTCTGGGACAGGCTGATATTAATCAGTGACATTCATGACATCCTTAGTCCTAATTAATTTATTTCAAAGATTCATGGGTCAGGATTATCATAATAGTGGCTGGGCACTAGCATCCCTTACCCGCTGGTACTTTGTCGCTGTAGTAACAATGTTGTGACCATTGATGGCCAGTGCTGCCAGACCGCAGAATATGATATAATAATGAGGCATTGTTGGCGCTCCATTATTCACTATGATTCAGCGAAGGTTGCTTGTGTAACATTCTTCAGTCTAAAAATTTTTACTGGACCCGGCTGATGAGTTATTAGTCATCGCTTGACGTCGCCTCATTAATGCGGTCGCTCTCTCCGAGGCTTTTTCTCTGCTGCCGTTTACCAAAGACTGAAACACACAAGTGCCTGGCTGACGATGGAGGAGAAATCTCATGATATTATTATAGCCTTTCAGTCTAATGATCAGTGAACCTAAGGTCTCAATTCCCATCTCTTTCTCCAGATTGAGCCTTGAACAGTAAACATTACTGCCTCCTGTGCTTTTCCCGCATTCATGTTTTGAGTTTAAAGGGGGTCAGCATTCTAATGTATTTTATTCCTTATTCCCCTCTCGGAGTTTATATTAAGGCACATTACAGCATTGTAAGTGTCTGTCAACATATCAAAGGGAAAATATTTTAAGCAGCAGCTCAAAAAACAGACAAAAACAGATCTAGATGTTACACCAATGAATATGAAATGGCACAATAAAAATCACTCTTTAGAAAGATAGAATAAAGATAAATAAAACAGATGCACAATAATTTAAAAAAAAATGCACAAACTCAACTGCATAGTTCCAGAAAAGTCATCTGGACACAAGGTTTAGTGGGAGAAACATTTCATTGCTCATCTAAGTGACTTCATCAGTCTCAGCTGACAGCAGGTATCAATAAACAGAAGAGTGGCATAATGACCGAAACTAGCAATCTAACACCAGTTCACAGAGGATTGGGGAATAGCTGCAATCACAACCTCAACAAAGCCCAGTCCTCTATGAATAGTACATGTGGACATTGTAATTAATCGTCACAGCAATTTGCATATGAAACAGGTGTTAGATCGCCGGTTTCGGTCATTATGCAGCTGTACTGTCTATAAGGTTACACTAGCTAATACGGACTGATAGAACATGTGTAACATTTTACTATAGACATCAAATGACCTGAACCTTCCAGGGAAGTAAAGCCTGCTCTGATGTGTCTTGTATAGGAGTTCATATTTTACAGTCTATTTCAATTTATTGCCCAGATGAACCCCAGATAGCCAGCTTCATGTAGGAGCAGACTATCTCCAGTCAACTCCAGTCACAGGTGGGCAGGGTGTTGTGGAGCGCCTGAAGCCCACTAATGTCTCCTTAGTCCAGGAGACATTGAGCAGCAGCTGGTTACATTTACACTAGTCATTTAAGCTCTTTCAATCAAATCTTTGTACTCATTCTCCCTGCCTTCACTAAATACAACCTGCAATCATTGAGTCATCCGAGTAGCTCTGAAGATGACAAGACTCAGAGCTGTACTTGGAAGTCAAAGGTGAAAGGGTAAACAGTAAAGGAGATAGTTTGGTGCCTCTGGGAGCCTACGTGCTGCTCACCACAACTGCTCAGCCTCACCAGCCTCGGGAGTCCTCAATCCATGAATCCAGTTCAACTCAGTCACTTGTACTATGCTTAGTAACAGAAACAAAAGTACACTGTCTACTTTAGCTTTTGCAGACAGTATCTGAGGAAAAAAAGCTTCCTGTTTTTTTATTTTTATTTTTTTAACATTTTGAAGGTAGGCGCTTCAGACATCTGCCTATGAGGCGGGTCTTGGCATCTACTATTTTGACTCTTAACTTTTCTTTTTTTCCTAGGGTTCCCAACGCACGAAGTTTTATGTCCTTTCCATGTTCCCATACCCATCGGGGCGCTTGCACATGGGTCATGTTCGTGTGTATACCATCAGTGACACCATTGGCCACTTCCAGAGAATGAGAGGACATCAGGTATGTCTCCCTTGAGTGACTTATGCAAGTCATCACCACAAACTGCTAGCCAGGTAGAGACACGTAACATTGACATTCAAAGCAAAATAAGCATAGACGGTTGTTATCTTTATTTGAGATGACCTAGTTATTATGCCAGATGTAACCTAATGAATGAATTTCAGCTCTGAGTATGAGCTTTCAGTCAACCCCCCCCCCCAACCACCCAGATTGTTATTCTCAGCTCTCTACACATCACTATTGCAGTTTTGCTTCTCTGTCTATCTTTTACATATTCACACAAATCCATATCGCTTTACTGTCATGCCACAGTCGAGGCTAGTTCGCTTCGATGTGATGTGTAGAAGACTCAAGGCTTCTTACCCCCACATCTTTCTATTCATCTGTTGCTCAGTGAAAGCTGATGCCAGGATCATTACGGCTCAGCCTAATATTGACTTTTCTGTCAGAATCGAAGCCTGTGCCACCTTTAGAGGAGCTCTGAAGGGCTGTGAAGTGGAGCAAGCTAGCTGCGTGGCAGCTGCTATCATCCAACTTCTGTACCCAGGTGTAAATTCAGCACAAAGAATACACACGGGAACTGTAAAATCTCAGTATCTGTGAACATAATATTTCCCCCCACAGAAATGTGGATCTTTCAAATGTTTGTTGTAATGTTAATCTTTTTCAGCATCTCTGATGTATTCTCTGCACCATTGCACCTTATCACCTCTTATTTCGCCTGTATATAGTCAGTCCTTGTGTATATAAGATTGTTGTGTGATAGTGTTGTTATTCTATGTTAAATAACCAGTTGCAACAACGATGTTTGAAGACGTCTTTGTCATTGTAGCAACCCAAAAGTGAACATTTCCCGCGTCGTTCCACCTTCAAAGTAGCTTTTTGCTAGAGAGGAGGCAAGTAAAGCTTACCCTTTCCATCTTTAGATTTTCACTTTAATGGATTTTTCTCTGTTTCAAATCTCAGAAACATTACATCAATTTTAAGGGTATTGTGTTTTGTCAGGGGTTCATTTGAGTAGCCAGCATCTGTCCGACATACTTTGCTAATGTGGTAGCACACACCTTATGGCATGAGTGAAACGGCTCATGTCTGGCTCCATCCATCCTTGTCTTCACAGTGATGAATCACTAAAGGTGGTGCAACAGTCAGCAGTTGATGTCCACTGTCGTCTGACCACCTCACCTTCGCCATCTCTTTTCTCCGTTCCGCTCCTTTCCTCCCCTCTCCTCTCCTCTTCTGTCCTCTCTCCTCTCCTTCCTTCTCCTCTCCTCCCCTCTCCTCTCCTCTTCTGTCCTCTCTCCTCTCCTTCCTTCTCCTCTCTTCTCCTCTCCTGTCCTGTCCTGTCCTGTCCTGTCTTCATTGAACAAGATAGCGTAATGGGCCATATCAAAGTGTTGCTACAGCAGTAAGTGTGTCAGGGTAGTGCTCTCCCATCATTGCTTTGTAATCGGCATGTTTTCCTCCTCCCAGACAACAGAGAGATGGATGGCGGGGGGGGGGGGGGTGTTAGAGATGAAGGCAAAGGCCCCCAAGAGCAGAGGAGTTGAAGAGGCACAATGATGAACATGCCAGTCAGCGTCTCAGCTGTGAATCAATCACACTAAATTACCCCCTGCCACACACACGCACACACACACACACACACACACACACACACACACACACACACACACACACACACACACACACACACACACACACACACACACACACACACACTCACACTCACACACATACCCTTCCAGAGTTTTTACCAGAAATTAATATAAAGAACTAAGAGGGTGACAACTGCAACAGTTGTGTGCCACCAGGTGTGTTTGTGTGCACTCGTACTTGCAGTTTACAATTGTACACAATGTCTTCCGAACATGAGATGTTGCATTGAAAAGATGTGTATACCCTGCAGCTGTTGGGAATTGTACGTCCGTGCAGCAAGATATACAATTCCTTTCGTAGTTTCGTGCAAATCATCTTTTCTCCCCCCAGTGGATTTTGTCCCGACTCAGTAGTGTGTCTCCCTCCACTATAGAAAGGCTCCCAAACTTCTGTCGATGGTTTCTTCACCGACAAACATGGTTTCACATGACTGGCAACTGCCTCCTGCCCAGGAGTATACTTTCTCGAAGCATCTGTCAGAAAGAGAATTCTCCGCCGCTGCATGCACACATAGTCCATTATTCACCAGTAAATTAAGGAAGTTACATATCGTCAACAGTCTCACCCTGTGGATATTTTATGGCTTTGGTATTTTCTCTCTGTGGCACAATTTCCCCCCCCCCCTCTCAAAGCTGCCTCTCACAGATGGTATCGATCTCCTAGATAGGGGTACGTGGGTGGACGCGTGCTTAGCAGGGTAATTCCACAAAATCAATCCTTTGGCGTTCCTGTCCTACTTGTCTGGTTAAGGAACTAACCACAGGCAGCGGATTGATGTATATGTCTGCGCTGGGCATCTACCTCCTCCACACCAGACAGGTTGTGCTATAGTCAACCCTCTACCTCTGCTCACTCCCACGTCCTACTTCTGCTGCATCTTGTCAGTCACAGCCTAATATTTAAGTCCATATATTGATGGCTTAGGCATTAGGCATTGAAAGCAAGAGGTAGATCATACTTCACGGATTCGTTTGGACACAAGGATGAGTGGTGCCGCAGCAACACATGGTGGAATGATAACGTTCCTGACCTCCTTGAACTTCTAAACGTGAGCTCGGCTCACTAATGCAGCCTGTCCATCACAGAGAGTCCCCTGTGGCAACGCTCCGTCAGAATCAGAATCATATTTACTGCCAAGTAGCTCAAGAACATACAAGGAATTTGAATTGGTATGTTGTTGCATGAGGGAAAAATTAACAGCAAAAGTAAGGTTAAGGTTAAAAGAATAATAGAATATAATGAAATATATTTTATTCACATCAGTTCCCTTTCACTGTATTAGGATGGAGTGTTTACACTGAATAAACTGTGGCGCTGTCTCCATTTTAATGAGTGGCACAGTTTTCTATTTACTCAGCCTATCCTCCGCTCTCGTCTTCCCGACCATGGCCGTGTTTCTCCCTGGCAGTCAGAAGTCTGTGGCGCTGTGGTCACTTAGCCTGATACCATCCAGTGCTCGCCTTTACAAATTAGGCCCGGGCAGTTACCAAGGATACCGATTTGTCTGAATCATCAGACCCGTTAGAGTCAATACAGCGTTCCCCTCCGGTCCTCACCTTTTTCTCCTTACGCTTCTCTTCTCACTGCTCCCCCTCACCTCTTCCCCTTCTGCACCTTTATCTCATTCTCTCTCTGTTTCCAGTGAGGCGAAGAAAAAAAACCAGTCGTGGAGCTAAACAGAAATTGAGATGGGAGACGGAGACATTACCCATGGCTGATGTCTTTTTAAAGACATTGACAGAGACGATGGAAAAATTGGCACGTCTAAAACAATGGCAATTGCAGAAGTGGGCTTACGTATGTCATGGGGAAAATGTGTGTTCAAATGGAGGAATAGAAGGGCCATGGATGCAGAGTGACGCTAGAGAAAACAGACTAAGAGATAATGTGACCAAGGAGGATGATGATGGTGTTTATTGACAGTTAAGGCATATGAACCACATACTGAGAAGTTAATATGGATCCAGACCACAGCCATGTAAAAATGTGAGTGTATTTCGGCCCTAATGGTTGAGTAGTCAATGCTGGTCCATGATGGTATGTACGTAAGTAATGCGGAAAGGGGGCTTGATCCCAATTACCACCTTCCATACTGAGCCCCAGCTGACTCGCTCCCATACTCCCGGCTGAGTGCAATTCCATTTACATGATATAACTACATTTTTGTGAAAATGTGTAGTAGTCGCACATAATACATTAACCTAAATACTCTGTATAATGGAGTTTAGAAGCCTAGCAAAGAGATACACATGATGGTATAGGATTCTTATACTGCTGTTATATGGTTCCCAATACCATTTTACAGAATCAAATTGGCTTCCAGATAATATTAATATGGAAGGCTCTGAACATTGATGACTGATGCGTAATATTTATGACATGGAGACACGTAAGCCTTGTTGTTACCTATTTTGTTTAGATACAGTCGTACGCACTAAAGCCAAACTCTGATACCGCATCTTTCAATTAAAATGCTTTCATTATAACGGATTCTGCTGTTCTACACTGGGTTCATGTAGATGCGCTTCTTTGCTGCATGTTGAGGTTTGTTTTCCCCCCTTCATTGTGAAGCGCTTTGGGTGTTAAGATAAAGCACTATATAAATGTAATCCATTATCATTATTATTATTACTATTATTATTTCTTTCATGTTTCCTGTTTTACATCCTGTAGAGCCGGGTCCAAACTATGGACCTGAGGAACTATAGGGCAGATATAGTTCCTCAGGTCCTCAGGTTATTATTATTGTTATTGTTATTATAACTGGAATATATTATTATTATTATTATTATAACTGGAATTATTATAACAGCTCGAGGGTTTTTTGAATTGTTGACCAAACTTGTGTATTTTTACACCAATCTGACCTCGGATAAGTTGAGATTGGATGAGTCGAGAATCCTCTTAACTAGATCATTCCCATGGGTCCAAAGCTGTATTTCAGTACTGTTTAACTTAATTTAGTGATGTGCAGGTTGACTCTACATTAACAATGAATCAAGAGGATCATGTCCGTGGCTTGTTCACGGCAGGCACTTGTCTGAAGTGAGAGATTCATATGTAAGCCAGCATATTTAAAAATGTCTGGACAAATTGATCGACCTAGAAATAAGAGAGAGTTAGGTAACTTCTGGGTCTGTGCAGAGGATGAAATCATTTGGCAGCTTTGTAACAGCTCAGAGTTATAGAAACAGAATGAAGAGAAAACATGTTATTCTTAGATTAGGCTGCCCCCCCCCATCTTTCTCCCTAATTATACCCAGCCAATTACCCCACTCTTGCGAGCCATCCCGGTCGCTGCTCCACCCCCTCTGCCAGTCCGGGGAGGGCTGCAGACTACCACATGCCTCCTCTGAAACATGTGGAGTCGCCAGCCGCTTCTCTTCACCTGACAGTGAGGAGTTTCGCCAGGGGGACGAAGTACGTGGGAGGATCACGCTATGCCCCCCAGTTCCCCCTCCCTCTTGAACAGGTGTCTCGACCGACCAGAGGAGGCACTAGTATAGCAACCAGGACACATACCCACATCCAGCCTCCCACCCGCAGACATGGCCAATTGTGTCTGTAGGGATGCCCGACCAAGCCGGAGGCAACACGGGGATCGACCCGGAGATCCTCGTGTTGGTAAGCAACGGAATAGACCGTCACGCCACCCGGATGCCCAGATTAGGTGATCTCATTTATCTAGACAATTCTACCTTTCACTAGTTCCAATTTAAAGAGCTAATGACAGAAGGAAAAGACAGGTGACTGTCATACACTAGGCTACTCCAAGGACTTTCTGCTCGCAATTACTTGAAAATTTCCCGAACAGGTCTATGCTTTAAAAAAAAAACAACAATAAATAACACCCCTCCAGTAGATTAAAAGAACATGGTAGCCTCAGAGATAGACAAATTACAGTGCAGACAGGGCACTCTGTCAGTTTAGAACAAGACAGTTTGAAATCCTAAAGATGGCGGCGCTGACGGCGTCCATGCAAAATCATGCTGTCAGCAAAACTGGCCTATCGAGGCACCTTTCTCAGCATAACTTAAAGAAAATCCACCAATCACACATTCAGATTCACGTAGCCACACTTGTTATTTCACAGATCACATGCATATGTCGGTCATTTCCGTGGCGGTTAATAGCGTATCCGTACTGGGATCAGTGAATTTGAAAAAAGACCTTTTTTTGTGAAAACGGCGTCCTTTGAAACAAACTTTGTCACTCCGTGTTGTTCACAATTTTCCAGTGTTCCCAAATATGAAATGAAAATGATAATGTGTCTCAGAATTTGAGATACAGACGACTCCCCATGGTAAAAGATAGGGGTCTACTTTATTCAAGATGCCCCCCGAGTGAAGCGGCTTTTCCTGGAAGGGCTTTGGTGGCCTTTGTGGGAAACTGTCTCAACAGTGAGAAATGGCTATTGACACACGGCATCACATGTCAAACAGTTTTTCCCTGAAATTAAATAAATAAATAAACAGCGGTATTAATAAACCATAATGAGATAATGTTGAATCTTTTTTTTTATTCACGAAATTGATCATATAAAAATGTTGTATTATTTTTTTTCCAAATATGCGGTTGCCATATCTTGAGTACCAAACAACCTATTGTTTAACTGGAGGCCCATACCCGCGAGTACCAAACATCCAGACCTTTCAACAGTTAACTCAGTTAACTCAAGACCCTGTTAGGTTGACTATTTTCCCCCTCTGCACGTGGGATCGAATTAACCAGGGGCGACTGTGCTTGTAAGCTTGTTTCATCCTATAGGTGATATAGGTCGTACTATAATGTGAGTTACATTACATAGAGTGTACTTCACAGAGAGCTCACAATCACTTTTTTTGTTTTCGTAGGTATTAAACCCAATGGGCTGGGATGCTTTTGGACTTCCAGCAGAGAATGCAGCTATTGAGAGAGGCCTTGACCCAGAGGAGTGGACAAAAAGGTATCAAAAATCACTCATCCTCCTCATCCTCTATTTCCCATATCTTTTAATAGTCTATAGTCTTGCTCACTCTCTCTCTCTCTCTCTCTCTCTCTTTCACTCACTCACTCACACAAATTTGTCCCTCTATTCATGCTCCCTCTGTTGTCTCCCTGTCATTCATCCTAATGCCCTCTTTCTGTCCTGTTTCTTTTCCTCAGTAATATTAAGTCCATGCGGGAGCAGCTCGACAGCTTAGGGCTTTGCTTTAATTGGGACCGGGTGAGTCGGGAAAGGAAATAAAAGGCGGGTCATACAGACAATGGGGGAAGCTTTGAATTTAGGTGGTTCCCAAATTTGGTGTGTGCCTGAGTGTGTATGTGTACATCTGTCAACCCATATGCTGTTAACCGCACTTTGTCTTTTTCGTGACAGGAAGTGACCACTTGTCATTCGGACTACTACAGGTGGACCCAGTACCTGTTTATCAAGCTCTTTGAAGCAGGACTAGCATATCAGAAAGAGGTAGGACCTTAGTGGAATCTTTTGTTCTGGTACCTTTTCAAGGGAGGATATGAATGGTTTGAGATTTGAGGTCCTCGCTCACTTATTGCTTTTAGGAGAAAATTAATGAAATGAAGCATACTTTATCTAGAAGCCTGGGAATTATACGTGATAAATTAAGACCTTGGAATAGATGTTTATTGTAAATTGAATTTCAGAGACTGTGCTTTAGAAATAAAGTAGAAATGCACTTCAGAGCTCTGTGTCTTTCATTCATTCATGTGTGTGAGCATGCTTTCATAATTTGTGTGCATAACTTTTTATGCATGCCTGTGTGTGTGTGTGTGTGTGTGTGTGTGTGTGTGTGTGTGTGTGTGTGTGTGTGTGTGTGTGTGTGTTCGTGTTCCAGGCAGTGGTGAACTGGGACCCCGTGGACCACACAGTGCTGGCTGATGAACAGGTGGATGAGAACGGCCATTCCTGGAGGTCTGGCGCCCTGGTGGAGCAGAAACTGCTTAGACAATGGTTCATCAAGACCACCAACTATGGCAAAGTGAGAATCTTTTCTTTTGTGTGTGTGAGTGTGTTTATGTGTATGTGTGGGCTGGCGTTACACTAGATTCTCTTATGTTTTCACAAATGTGTGCATGCACTTGCGCATGTGTGTGGAGGAGAAGGCCTGTCTGATTGGTTCAACAGTAGCCTTGCGGGGGTCATGTGCGAGCAGCGGACCCCTCTGATGTCAATCACGGCTGACACTTAAGCTGCAGAACTGGCCCCGCTTCCCTTGCTCTCATTCTACAATCAGACCCCTGGAGATTGTCATTTGTAGCCTGGCTCCCTTGGTCGGTGAGGGAGCGGCAGGCAGGGTACTACTTGGCTGCTGGATGCCGGGCTGGCTAATGAGAAACCTCCATCTTGCTAGCACTTTGGTGAACAGGAGCAGTCCTAGGTGAAATTACCCTCTGTGGGTATAAATCTCAAAGTGATTTATCCTAGTCAGCCACCAGTGGAACCATATGCATTATACATGTAATATATACATGATAGACATGCAGGCAAAAATGCACGCATACACATACACACAATGCAGAGCAGTCTTCAAAGAGAATTAGAAAAAGCTGTGAGACATTCCTCTGAATCAAATGATTGCAAGGTGAGGACATTAAGTTTTGCAGCATGCATGCCAATGCGGAAAACATCAAACTGGTTTGATACTCACCGAAAGATCTATATATACGTAGCATTAATCCACCCTATGTCTTGAACCCGTGGTCATGACCATAACCTTAAACTGATTTTTCAACTAATCTACTTAAATCTTTTTGTGCAAAGTCACAGACCTTGAGGCTAAATATTTTTGGGGGAGTTTGCCAGCCTTTAAGAGAGCGTATCTGAGGAGAACCTCTTCCTGAAGGCCATGACAACAGGAGAAGATGCAGCTGTTTCTCCATTCCCATTCACACTTGGCATTTTCTGTGGCTTGTATCCAGATTGTATCTGGATGCAATTTATCCACATAACCTTTATCCGTTATCAAATATCCATCTCCAGTAGCTAGAGAGAAATCCATTTGCACACTCCCAGTGCTTTTCCTGCACAAATTGTCCTGACAAATCCATTCCTGAATGTAGCCTCGTTTTCACCCATCTAGAAGTAGAGAAAAGACGTTTGTGGCCATGAGACACATGCCCATTTGCCCCAGTGTGTCTCAAACTGCCTCCTGAGATGGTTTCAGCAATTGGATTACCACCCATCTCCAAATGCATCTCCAGCATTTACACCTGTACTTTTATACGAATACGCCAGATTTGATCAGTGTTCAATCGCTCATGAATAACACTTTTTATGGTCAAGTGTAGACGCGGCCTCTCGAGAGTGTGAGGATGACACAGGATACAGCATGTAACAAGGAAATAAGGGCTGCACTATCTTTATGGGTAATTAATTATATTGGTCTTTCCTGATTCCTTATGACTCTTATTGCTTAAGCAGAGGTCACAAACCGATTTTAATTTTGCTGTCTTTTTGATAGTGTACACAGCTGATTTATTAGCAGCCATGGTGTGAGCGAGTGAGTCACCTGCAGTTAAGACCACACCCCAGTTTCTCAGCCATTTTTGTCCAGTTGATGCAAATCACTTTGTCCACAATCAACCCCCCACCTGGTTTCAGTGGCGCCGCGTTAGTCACCCATGCCCGTCCAAAGTTGGAGGTGTGATATGCGTCGGAAGCTGCCCGGTGGGACAGTGTGTTCCTGTGATCCTAATTAGCTCTGAGGAGGATGGAAGTATGGGGTGAAGAGGAAGGTGTAAAGGGAAGAAAGTGAGTAGAAGAGAGGATGGAAAAAATGGAGAGTGTCACAAATTAGGAATTCACACAAAGGCCAGTCTAATTGGACTATGAATAATATGTGTGGGTTTGTGTGTCTGTGCATGTGGGTCAGTCTGCCTGTCTTGTTTCAGTGTACGGACTGCATTTCTGTGTCCTCGGCATTTAAGTGCTTGTAGATGTGTGTTTTGTACATTAACTACAGATAAGGTTTATTCCGCTGTCATTAGCCTTGCTCAAGGTGAGATGCTGTCAGGGGTTTGATCTTCAGCTGAATCAGAGTCATGTTGTTCCATCTAGGAGACAGATCAATACATGTTACTGATATGCTGGATTTGTGTAGAATGAAAAATAATCATGTGGCGACAATTTTGGCTATATTTGAACAAGCTTAATGCACAGTGTTTTGTGCAGTGTTTTGTGCACCTTTAGTGCAGCTAATATAACTGCCCATGCTGAAATGATTAGTCAGTCAATCGATTAGTTGGTCGGCAGAAAATTATCGATTATAATTTCATTTGTTAAGTAAAATGGCAAATATTTGTTGGTTGCAGCTTCAAGATTTTCTTGCCTTTCAATTTGTATCGTCATAAAATTAGCACTGTTTCCTAACTAAATGTGACATGAACGAGCGTCATATTTTCTGTTGGAATGTCCTAACTGGCCGCAAGCGACGCAGTGCTGCGTAGCGCGATGCGGCACCTCGTTTTGAGCTGAACTTTTGTCGGACGCCCTGTTCCCGTTGACTTCCTGTCACTCGTGTTGAGAAGCGCTGTGTCATGGAAACATCTCCAGTCTGATCTTGAGTGCACAGCTGGTAGGTACGTGGTTTGTTTACGTGATGTTTCGGTGTGGACATAGAGCATCCGCCGATGCGACGTGATAGTTGGACACTCGCGTCCAAATAGGACGGACATCACTCTGAGCTCTGATGGGCATATTTGTCATTATTTTTGAAATTTCATAGATTAATTTATATTCTCTGCACCTTTGCACCTTATCACTTCTTGTTTTGGCCGTATATAGTCAGTCCTTGTGTATGTATCTGAAGATTGTTGTGTTGTAGTGTTGTTAGTCTGTTAAGTACACTGAGAGAGCCACGAAACCGGAGTCAAATTCCATGTATGTGCACACCTACATGGCCAATAAACATGATTCTGATTCTGAATTAATTCATTGAAAATTTGATAGATTATTCAGTGATTAGACTAATTGTTAGATACAGCGCTACATGGCCGATTCTGCTTCGTCTCCACTGGCTAGAAACCCTGAAGCAGCTTCGGCCTAACTGTTTGACAAGTCAAGTTGTGACTTTAAAGCAACAATCTCAGATTCTCACCAAAATAAATGTCTTTTAAGTTACTTTCATTCGCCCAAAGGAGGTGACACTTTATGGATTCAGTCTATTGGCCCCTGAGAGAAGCCCTTGCGTATACAGTAATATGGGGGGGGAAACTGAATCTGTGGCGAAAGTCCCGCCAAAAATCTCAAGTCTTGCACAGATAGTGACTTGTTTTATGTCTCACTCCATTATATGGTCCACCAGAGAGGACAGGTGGAACAAGCGCTCTGTGTTACACTGTTGTGGCGGACAAACTGAAGTATTAGATGCGAAATGGACTGCATTTATATGATGCTTTTTTCCAAAGCATTTTACGAATAACACCTTACATTTGACCCACGCAGACACACAATTATAGACCGATGACGGTGGCAACCATACAAGGTAACAACTAGCTCATCAGGAGCAGTTAGGGGTTAGGTGTCTTGCTCAGGGACACCGCAGCATTTTTGCCAGGAGGAGCCGAGGATTGAACCGGCAACCCTCCAGTTACAAGATAAGCCACTCTACTTCCTGAGCCCACTGCTGTCCCCTTATCATCAAACAGCTGCTGGGAAGTGTGCCAACAGAGAATGCAGCCCGAATCCTCGAGATTGATACTTTAAGGTTGGTGGCTCAAGTCCCTGAACCAACAAACTTAAGTGGGACTGTAGAAGGAAATTAGTACAAGGATGCTGTCACTTCCCTCACGGCCTGCGCACGAATGAGCCCTGCGGACAACTGAGCCCTGCACATATGGATGTGTTTTGGTCAATTTGCCATCAGTAGCCTGTATTCGTGTGAATGTATAGCACATCATATTGCCTCACTCCATTATATGATGTTTTTAAAACCTTTCTCAACACACACACACACACACACACACACACACACACACACACACACACACACACACACACACACACACACAGAGTAAACAACAACGCGCGCAAAAACCTTGGACACTTGTTGACATTTCCTTTTTTTCTTTGCATAGTTGCCATGGCGATCTGTCTCATGGCTATAGTTCTCCCAGTTTAAGCTGGGCTCTGTGCCGTTTATTTTTATCATGTCAGGAAGTCAAAAGAGTCACCCCCTCACACTTTCGTCAGTGTGCCATCATCGCTTTTCTGCTTTTATTGTTTTCCCCTCAAATTCTCGTTTTGCTGAGACACTCTTCCTCCCTCAGTCTCAGACGCGTCGATGTTGGTCTGCGGAGTAAATGCGAGCCGGGGTAGCCAACATGAATATGCCAGGATTTGTGTGTCTTTTATAGTCCAGCTACTGTCGCACACACTGCAGTCACGCTCGCGGTGTGTTCAGTTCTTGTTTGTATTTGTGCCAGTGTAGCTGCGATGAGGTACGGCATGTTGAGAGACATTGTGAGGGGGAAGATGGGTAATAGGTTGTGACTGACTGAGAGAGAGAGTTGGAGAGAGAGAAAACTAGCTTTGGCCCAGGAGTGTTTTTTGTTGTTTTTTTGTGTGCCTCTGGTCTCGTTGATATGCATAGTTTCCTTTAATCAGCGAGACTGTTTGGCTGCATGTGTGTGTGTCTGTGTGTCTCTACGGGTAAGAGAGAGCGAGAGCGATTGCTTTGTGAACAATTGTTATGCAATATCGTGGAAAGTAGGGTGAGTAGAGGTCAGGATTTTTGAAAATTCCTCTTTGTCTGACCGGTATGACCTCTTCCACGCTGCTGCTTGGTCCAAATAAATTGGCAAGGTTTTGAAATAGTCTCCCTCGAAGAAAAAGATGAAATCTGTGGCACGGATGAAGATGGCCGCATACTGATTAGAAACTGTTCCCGCCCTTAAAAAAAAGAGCTGTCTCCTCCGTAGTGAAGCAGAAAATTAGTCTTTCCCCCTGCCCCCCCAACTGATACGAAACAAATTCCTTTTGATAAATCTGTCTGTGGCCAAGGTTAAATGTGGTATTTCAGCGTTCATTTTTCGGGTCAAGTTCTTCAAATTAGACTTAATGAGACGCCTGCGCTGTTGTGTTTCTGCTATATCGGAGCCTGCATTAGGTTCTTTCTCACTGTCCCTCTTTTTTCCCCCCCAACATTGCTTTCATGCTGTGTCTGGATTGTGTCCAGCCTATGTAGAGTTTGGGTCACAATGAGAGCCTGTCCATCTACATGTCCGTTTCGTAAAGGTCCAGTAACCTGACACTCGTGCTTTGCAGTCAAACCTGTGTAATGTGCTCCTGTATCTATCAGACACATGTGACGTCATCATGTCTCTGTTCTCCAGCCTCTCCTCGACGCCTTGGCGGACCTTCCAGAGTGGTACGGGGTCAAAGGCATGCAGGCCAACTGGATTGGAAACTGCACCGGCTGCTACTTTGATTTCAACCTCAAGGTGACGTCTCAGCTCGAGTCCGCTTATCTTCCCCTCCATTTTTTTTATTCATCTCCCTTTCTCATTCTCCTTCCATCCAACAACATTTCTCTGCCATCTCCGTCTCCCTGTCCCTCTCTTTCCCCTTACGTACTCACTTTTGTTTCCTCCACTCCTTCTCTCCTTTTCCCCATTTTTCCTTTGCCTCGGTACTGATTGCTTGCTTCAGTTTGGATTTCTGTTTTTTGTCATTCGTTTTAAGACCGAGCAAAATACTTACATGTCCACTATGCATTCACATTCAGCAGGGGCTTCCATCTGCAGGCAACAACTCAGTCAAACGAATGATGCCGGAAATTAGTTTTTATTGACTGTCCTTAAAGGTGTATTTGGGATTCCGAACTCTTTTGCCATTTTAAGGGCTCGGTAAAAGCTCACCAAGAGCCCTTTGATCACCCTTATTATACCGCTCTGCTTGAGAAAAGTCTCAAAATCCATTGCTTATATTGCCGTCCTTTATTACAAAAATCTGCATATTTCTTGCGAGACGAGGGTTAAGAGGTTGTGGGATTGTGTGTCGCAGTCTGTGCATGCGGGAAGAGGTTTCCCATAAATCAGGTGTAAGCCTGGCAGAATGGGTAATTAAAATGAAGTCCATAGCTCATTTAGTCGATGGAGAGCAGAAATGTGTCGCCGTACATCTTCGGTAATTTCAAGCGGTATCTTCAGAGAATTATTCCCCAGAGGGGCTGAAGATATGCATTATGAGCTTGTTATTTATGACAATTTAAAAGACCCTGCTTATTGTGGTTGCATTACATGTACCCCAACTTAAATATTTAGATTTATATAAATATAAAATGTAAATATATATTATAATATGATATAAAAAAATATATAATATAAACATATAAATATATTATAAAATTAATTATAATATATAAATGAATTATATATAAATATATATGATATATAATGAATATAGCTAATTATATATATCCATCCATCCATCCATCCATTATCTTAACCGCTTATCCTGCTCTCAGGTCGCGGGGATGCAGGAGCCTATTCCAGCAGTCATTGGGCGGCAAGCGGGGAGACACCCTGGACAGGCCACCAGGCCAACACACACACACACACACACACACACACATTCATTCCTAGGGACAATTTAGTATGGCCAATTCACCTGACCTACATGTCTTTGGACTGTGGGAGGAAACCGGAGCCCCCGGAGGAAACCCACACAGACACAGGGAGAACATGCAAACTCCACACAGAGGACGACCCGGAATGACCCACCAAGGTTGGACTACCCCGGGGCTTGAACCCAGGACCTTCTTGTTGTGAGGCGACCGGGCTAACCACTGTGCCACCGTGCTGCCCAATTATATAATACAGTGCTGCTTGAAAGTATGTGAACCCCTTGAGCAGTTTAGATTTTTCTGTTTTACCATGATTTTCTTATTCTATCATCACCAGTTTTTTATGTATGAAGTGTCAGATATATGTTTATCAGTTGCATGTACTTGTTTAGTGGGACTTGTTTAAGTAGCCCAAAAACTACATGAGACATGGAATTAGTGTATGTGTAAAAGTAAGTGAACCCCCCAGCTGCATTGGTTAAGTCAAGCAGGTAACAGACTCGAGTGAAACACATTTGGGTGCTTAATTAATAATTTAAGCAGACCAATGAAATGAGACATCCTTGGGAAAGGGTTTGGCCTGCACTAATTAAAAGACAGGAAACCAACCAAACCACTGTGGTCCCATACAAATCAACAATGCTGAGAGCAAAGGAGATATCCGAGGACATGAAGAACAGGGTAGTGATAGCCCATCAGTCTGGGGAGGGATATAAGACCATCTCCAAAGATTCCAGCTCCATCCATCCACTGTAAGACAAATAATTTACAAATGGAGGGCCTTCAACATGACAGCAACTCTGCCTAGAAGTGGACGCCCATCAAAACTATCACCCAGAAGCACCAGAAAAATAATACATCAGGTAAAGGCCAACCCACACATCACCTCTAGAGAGTTGCAGACCTCTCTGATAGCATCTGGGACAAATGTGCATGCGTCTACAATCAGACGAAAATTGAATAGCCATGACATTCAAGGGAGCGTTGCTAGGAGGAAGCCTCTGCTCTCAAAAAAGAACAAAGCTGCCCGTTTCAACTTTGCCAGAGAGCACTTGGACAAACCAGAGACCTTCTGGAAGTCCATTCTCTGAACAGACGAGTCCAAAATAGAATTATTAGGTCACAATCAAAACCAACATGTTTTGAGAAAAGCCAACACTGCATATGAAGAAAAGAACCTCCTCCCAACAGTGAAGCATGGTGGTGGAAATGTGAAGGTCTGGGGCTGCTTTTCTGCTTCTGGACCTGGACGACTCCATATTATCCAAGGAACCATGAATTCTCCAGCATATCAACAAATTCTTGACCAGAATCTCCTGCCATCAGTCAGGGAGTTGAAGCTGGGACGAAAATTGATTATGCAACAAGACAATGACCCAAAGCATTCCAGCAAAACTACAAAGGAATGGCTTCAGAGAAAGAGGATTCGTACTCTGGATTGGCCCAGTCAAAGTCCCGACCTTAATCCAATTGAAATGTTGTGGCGAGACCTGAAGAAGTTGGTTCATACCAGATGTCCCTCCAACCTCTCTCAACTGGCTGAGTTCTGCAAGGAGGATTGGGCAAAAATCCCCATAAGCAGATGCGAGAGACTGGTTAGTGGTTACAGAAGACGTTTGGTTGAAGTAATGGCTGTAAAAGGAGGAGCCACAAGCTACTAATACAAGGGTTCACATACTTTTGCACATGTTGAATTTTTAGTTTTTGTGAAATAAACTACCTTTGTTGAATTAAATAATGAAAATATATCTATTTTTGTGTGTGTGTCCATTATTTGGAAGGTGTGCTTTACAAATTGGGATTTGGATGTATGTGTAATAAGCTTATTTTAATGTTTTTTACAAAAACAGGGACCATGTCTGGAGGGTTCACAAACTTTCAAGCAGCACTGTATATATTATTAATTATATATTATATAATATAAAGATATATTAAATATAAATATTTAGATACTTGATGTGATGTGGAATTATTTTTGTCTTTTATTTACCCGGGGAAAGCGCTCTTTTCAGATACATATTTACTTTGAGGGTCCATAGTCTGATGTCTGATTTTGTGCAGCTTTGGGTTTAGTGCCTTATTCAAGTGCACAAAGTTGTTGAGGGAAGGTCTTTTTGAAAACGTAATTAATTAGCCTGGCCAGTATGAAATATCCTGTAACACAAATCTGCCACTTACAAGCCTGCTTGTCAAAATTCTAGGCTGCACTAAGAATATGCACATTATATGACATATTATGATCGAGTATGAATTAATTTTACATTTAGACAATGTTACAGTACATTAGATAATATAATATACAACACTATTTCCTTTATCTAGCCAGTATATTTAACATTTAAAGTGGCTCCTCCATGGCTCGGCTGGTCGACGTATTCACAGTGATTAGAAAAGGCTTATCATATTTTGATTATCATATTTTAATTTCAGCTTATAAGATGGGTTGAGGCAGCATGGTGGCGCAGTGGTTAGCGGGGTCACCACACAGCAAGAAGGTCCTGGGTTCAAGCCCCGGGGTAGTCCAACCTTGGGGATCGTCCCAGGTCGTCCTGTGTGTGGAGTCTGCATGTTCTCCCCGTGTCTGCGTGGGTTTCCTCCGGGGGTCCGGTTTCCTCCCACAGTCCAAAGACATGTAGGTCAGGTGAATCGACTGTACTAAATTGTCCCTAAGTGTGAATGTGTGTGTGTGTGTCGGCCCTGTAATGGCCTGGCAGCCTGTCCAGGGTGTCTCCCCACCTGCTGTCCAATGACTGCTGGGATAGGCTCCAGCATCCCCGCGACCCTGAGAGCAGGATAAGCAGTTCAGATGATGGATGGATGGATGGAAGATGGGTTAAGATGAACCACAGCATGTTTCTTTTCCCATCACCACATTTATCTTGTAAGCAAAGGGCTCGTTCAATGTGACTTATGATTTGTTCACTTATTCATTTGCTCAGAATAATTTTGTCAGAGTGTCAGCATCTTTAAATGTGGGATATTACATTTTAGAGAAAAAAAACTGCATGGAGTCTAATCTTATAAACACAGCTGGCCATTTTCACTTAACTAGTCTACAACACAAGTGTTGACACTCAAGCAAAAAACGTCACTGCAAAGCTTTCTTTACCTACCTCTCAGGTGAATGGTGAGGAGACAGGGGAAACCTTGGCAGCCTACACCTCCTCCCCAGAGGGTGTGTTTGGGGCGGCTTACATCGCTGTCCTCCCCTCCCACAGGCTGCTCCATGGTACCAGTCCAGTCCGCTCTGCCCTGGAGAAAGCCTTTCAGCCAGGCAGAGGTAGGCATTGCTGCACGTGTGTGTGTGTGTGTGTGTGTGTGTGTGTGTGTGTGTGTGTGTGTGTGTGTGTGTGTGTGTGTGTGTGTGTGTGTGTGTGTTTTGGGATGGTGTGTCCTTTGTCCTTGTGTCCATTGTGTTATGGAAGAGTGAGCCAGAGCACATGATTATCATTGTGTTCTAATACGCATGACAATAAAGTTGAACTTGTACTTATGTATTCTTATTCTGCTATATTTATGAGGACCAATTGAGGATATTATATGCAAAGTGGGGACATTTTGGTCAGTCCTTCAAGGGGCTGTTGTAGGAGTGGGATTTGGATTAGGTTAGGCATAGGGTAGGGTTAAGGCAAGGCAGATAGTTCTGATGGTTAAGGTTAGGGGTATGGGCTAGGGAATGAACTAAGTCAATAAGGGTCCTCACAAGTATTAAGAAATAAACGTGTGTTTATGTTTGTGGAACTTAAGTGAATTTTTGTGTGTGTGTGTGTGTGTAAAGACCCTCAGTTCAGAGTATCCATTTCATACCACCAGCAGATCTAACTCCTACTGTATGTCAGAGGGTAGAAATGTTGTTCTTCCTTTTAATGTAACACGTTCTCTTTTTGCATCAAATAAAACTCATGATGCACATGGTACTTATGTGTATCTGTTTGAGCATGTGTTACATACCTGCATGTCTGCCCATGTGAATGTTTTTTACCCAGGCGTATACCCTTTATCTACCTAGGCCGTCTGTCTGCCGGTCTGCATGTTCACGTGTATGTTTTAATTGGGATTCTCTTGAGCTTCTCTCTCTTATTGAGGGCAATGATTGTTGGTAATGAGCTGCCAAGGGAATGAGTGTCTCCCTCTCTCACGACCCCTTCCTCTCTGCTCCCCAGACTCCCTAACAGAGGTCACTGCCTGCAACCTATTCACCCTCCGTGAGGTTCCGCTGGTCATCTCGCACAAGACGGCGTTTGACGATTATCTTGACACTGTGATTGGTAAATTATCATCATGCATATGTGTGTGGGTCTTTTCTGCCTGAAGTTTTGTTTTGACACTGCAGTTTTCATGTGTCTTCCAGGTAGCAAAGTAGATGCTTAATTGAGATAAAAGCTTTGGGTGTTTGTTTTATAGAGGCTGTAGGCTGTAACCATGGTACTGTTAATTGTTAGTCACATCACCACAATGAAAAACATGTTTTACAGCACTACAGGGAGTTTTCTTTGTTGCTCATTCTCAGTAGAGCCTTAATGTCCCTGTGAGGTGTGTGTCTGTTTTTTTTTCTCCCATGTTTGTGCGTTTCTGTGTGAGAGTTGGGGACTCGGGCCCAAATCCGCTGTCCTGAATATATAGTTGAAATGTTTTTGATTTGTAAAAGCTTTAAATGTCCCATGAAATGTTATTTAGAGCACCGCATAATTCTGCGATTTGACATACCCTACATGGCCAAAAGTATGTGGACATGCCTTCTAATTTGTGGGTTCGGCTATTTCCACCACAGACATTGCTAATGGGTGCATAAAATCAAGCATACAGCCGTGCAGTCGCCATAATATTGGCAGTAGAATGGGTCGTACTGAAGAGCTCAGTGACTTTCAACGTGGCACTGTCATAGGATGCCACCTTTCCAACAGGTCAGCTGGTCAAATTTCTGCCCTGCTAGAGCTGCCCTAGTCCCTGCTGGAGACTTTCCCACTTCACAATAACACCATTTACAACTGTAAATGGTGTTATTGTGAAGTGGGAAAGTCTTGGAGCAATAACAGCTTAGCCGTGAAGCGGTAGCCAACACAAGCTAACAGAACGGGACCGCTGAGTGCTGAAGAGCATAGCACTTAAAAATCATCTGTCCTCGGTTCAACACTCACTACCAAGTTTCAGACTGCTTCTGGAAGCAACGTCAGCACAAGAACTGCTCATCACGACCTTGATGAAATGGGTTTCCATGGCTGAGCTGCTGCATACAAGCCTAAGATAACCATGCGCAATACCAAGCGTCGGCTGGGGTGATGTAAAGCATGACGTCATGGGGCTCTGGAGCAGTGGAAACGTGCTCTCTGGAGTGATGAATCACACTTCACGATCTGGCAGTCTGACAGATGTATCTGAGTTTGGCGGATGCCAGGAGAACACTGCCTGCCTAAATGCATAGTGCCAACTGTGAAGTTTGGTGGAGGAGGAATAATAGTCTGGTGTTTTTTTTCATGGTTTGGGCTAGGCCTCCTAGTTCCAGTGAAGGGTAGTCTTAATGCTACAGCATTCTACATTCTAGAGAATTGTGTGCTTCCAACTTTGGGGCAACAGTTTGCCACAAACTTCTCCCCAGCATCAGTGCCTGACCTCTCTAAGGCTCTTGTCGCTGAACCGGAGCGAATCCCTGCAGCCGCGTTCCAAAACCTAGTGGAAAGCCTCCCCAGAAGAGTGGAGGCTGTCATAGCAGCAAAGGGAGGACCCACCTCCATATTAATGCCCATGGCTTTGGAATGAGATGTTCAGCAAGCACATGTGGGTGTGATGTCTGGGTGTCCACACAGTTTTGGCCTTGTAGTTTATATCTGAATGAAACGAAACAATAGATTTTGGCCTTGTAGTTTATATCTTAATGAAACAGCCATTTTTAGAAGAACATGGACATCATTGTGCTATAGTTTCAGTTTAATTGTAGATCACTCATCTTTTCTCAATCTCGCTCTTGTTCATTGGACATTTTTGATAGTCTACACCCATAAGTGCAGGATGACTAAAAAATGACTGTTTGTTAGGAAGAGAAAAACATTATTCTTATAAACACAAAAATCGAACAATTTTTTTTTGTTGTGAATCTCATTGTGTTCAAATGGATGTAAATTAAATGCAGATAAGAGATAACAATACATTTTTCATCTCATGGGACCTTTAACAGCTAAACCACACCTTTAAGCCTATTATTTCTGCACTAAACAAAAGAAGTTTGTTCTACTTAATTTTACCCATATATTTGCATGCATAATAGTTTTGTTATACTGATGTTTTTGTCAGCCTTTGTCTGAATGCAAAAACTGTTGTATCAAAAGTCAGTTGTGTGAACAGGTTTATGTTGTCATCTGTTGACAGGTATCCCAGATGTTTGTGAGGAGGCTATGTCTGTGGCCCGAGCACTGGATCTGAGATGGGACACAGTTCTTAAAGGCAATGAAAATGAAACACAGACTCTGGTGCACTCAGATGAGGTTTGCATCTTTGACACAAAACAGCACTTACTTAGAGACTCAAAACCACTAAGCGGTCACTAATCTTTGCGCAGTTAACACAAACCTATGCATGATTCATATGAACTCCTAGAATATACTGTCCGTCATCTGTATTCCTGTGATTTAAACAAAGTTATTTGCAGGAGAGCACTCTTATCCTCCTGACTTCCCTCACCCTCACCTCCCTGTGTAGTTCACAGGCCTCACCAGAGAGCAGGCCTTTGAGTCCATTACCCACAAGGCCAGAGAGAGGAAGGTGGGCGGCCACCTCACCAGCTCCAAACTCAGGGATTGGCTGATATCAAGGCAGAGGTACTGGGGGACCCCAATCCCTATAGTACACTGTGGGTCTTGTGGTCCAGTGGCCGTCCCTGAAGAGGAGCTTCCTGTAATCCTGCCAAAACTACCCTCTATAACAGGGAAGGGAGCGTCTCCTTTGGAGGCGGCACATGACTGGGTTAGCTGCACATGTCCCAGGTGAGAACATCCTAATCTTACTGGAGGGGTAACATTTAATTAACACCTTCCCCTGACAGACATCCATGGAGGGGAGGGCATGTGTCTATGCTAGGTGTTTCTCTGGCTGATACAACAATTACCATCATCTAGAGATAGAGGGTAGGTTCGGTGATAAGAGAAATTGCCCTTTTATAAGAATATTGAGCCAGTTGACACACTTCACTCCCCTATTTTCGCCCTTACATTATGTAAATGATGGAGAAAAGAGAGAGAGGAGGAGAATATTCAGGCTATAGATCCTGTGTGTGTCCATTCATTAGAGGTAGATTCCATAGGTAGATCTGAAGTGCAGGATATACACTTATTTCAGCACATCTTTGTCTGTTTTGCCTCTCTTGATCTTAGTCTCATTATACATCACAGTAGCAAATCCACAGTTCTCTCCATTCCTGTCCTCTCCTTCATGATGTTTGCAGACAACATGGAGAGGGAGAGGATTCAGCAGAAGTGTTCTTGAGCCAAGCTGCTGTAAAGCCAGTTGAGAGAATTGACAGCCTCGCAAGTACACAGAGACCGCGAGATTGAGAGTCGTATGATTAGTGGTGTCCTGACATGGTTATGTAATGAGTGGCAAATGTGAGCGTTGCACCAATGAGACTATGGTGAAACTTACGTAAACCACTGTGTCCTGAGAGAGAGTCACACTCACACACATGCACGCATACACATACATATTAATACGCCCATACACAAACTCATTCACTCAAATGTATTCGCTCACATACACACTTATTTACCGATGCACACACAAACATCAAAACATACACTTGCACGCACACACTTGCTGATGTACAGTACTAAGCAGACTGGCAGTGAGTCATCACAGTGCAAGTGTTTGAAAAGGTGTGAGATTAACAGCTGTATCCCGAGCCTCTCGCTGGCTTCAGAATTCCTGTCTGAATAAGACTAATCATGCTGTCACGGCTCCGTGTTGATTAAAACAATGGCCCACTCAGACACAGATGGCACAAGTTGTCAGCTTGTGTTCACTCACTTCTACAAAGCCGCTCTAAATCTTCCCATCAGCCAAGATAGATAGCTATACCAGGAGACACAGTTATCTCCTCTATCCCCAATCTCCCCTCTACCCTGAGTGTCTGTGGAAATTTGTTCTGTCTGCATGTCGACCATGTCCAATTAAAGTTTGAGTGGAACATAGAGAACCGGTTTGATGAGAGACAGAGAGTAAGATGGAGTTTTTATCTGTCCTTGAGGAAGTCATTTCCTGCTCACTGATCTGGTCTCCGGTACTCTGTGGGACTGTAAATTGGCTAACCGAATGCTGCTTCAGATTAGCATGGCTGTGAAAGCAGACAGTACATGTATGTTTGCACTGCTGCATGTAGTCACAGGTAAGGAGCGAGACAGCTGAGGGATTTTGTTTTCTGTTGTGCAGTTGCATGTGTGCACACACAGACACACACATTAACAAACAAACAGCAAATGTAGGTCTGTTTTCTTTCGAAAGTGAGTCCTCATGGAGTGGAAAGCTACCTCTCTCGTCTCATCTGTTTGAGAACCTTTTGCCCCTTTCTGGCTCATCAACACGCACACACACACACACACACAAACTGCACACAGATGCATTTGTTTCAGATTTGTTATCCAGTTCATGTTAGTCTTTTGAAGCCATGAGGGCAGCTGGCATCCAGAGCTACAGAACAGAGGCAGTATGTCTGATCTGAACATCCATGGGTCAGATGGCTGACAGCTGTCTGTCAGAGGACGCCAATCTGGCCTCTGTTTGGCAAGGCAAGAGGACAGGAGACATGAGGTGAGCAAACAGTCAGGCAGAATTCAGGGTATTCTTGACTTTCAGTATTTTGCATGGTTTCTGTTTTTGTTTTTTTGCTGTATGGATGGATGGATGGAATGGCATATTTTTGTAACTCGGGCATTCTCATCTTATGAAATAATACCTGGCTTTCAAATATTAACCCTGCTACACCTTAGTGTAGTTGCTAGGCAACCTCTAGCGCTTACCTCATCTTCTGAGCCTTATTATAGACTGGCATGGTGGGTAGCTGAGGGTGGGGGTGGGGCTAATGAAGAGGGGGTGTCGCTTCTTGGTGTGTGTCTGAGTGAGAGATGGAGAGAGAGAGAGAGAGAGAGAGAGAGAGAGAGAGAGAGAGAGAGAGAGAGAGAGAGAGAGAGAGAGAGAGAGGAAACATTTGACCGTAAAACGATTTGTCTGTGTGAGCAGAAATATGTAGATGGATAGATAGATACAGTCTTTATTGTTCTGCAGGAAATTTGTTTTCACAGCAAGTACATGAACAGAAACATACAGATAACTGCACCACAACGTACAGCTATACATACACATACATAAACACACAACATTCACTCACACTCACAGATAACTCTGGGTCTATGCTAGGTCAGCCAGGTAGTTCGTTTAGTGCTGCTATGGCAGAAGGAACAAAACTTCTGACAAAGCGAGCTCTTCTCCGTTTCAGAGTCCTGTACCTGTGGCCTGACGGCAGTAGTGTGAAGTATATTAATTGAGGGGGGTGATCGGTGTCATTCACTATTGTGAGTGTATGTTAGGAGGACAAACACACAAATGAAAAATAAGGGTTTTGAGCACTGCATCCTGCAGCGTGAGGTCCAGTGTAACGCCTGGTGTGTTGCACATAGTGGAACACAGCATTGTACCTCCTTTTGACTTCCTGGGACAAAGATGACTTTATTGAGACTCGTGAAGTGAGAGGCTGACACCCTCACACTTCCGCCAAAGATGATGTACTTTACTTTTGATCCCAAGCCACTTCCCAACACCTCTTTTCTCTCTTTTTTTTTCTCCCTCCATGTCCTTTCAGGCGTCCTCTCCACTAGGAGAGTGATGTTGGCAGCTACACGTTATGCACCGAGTACTGTTCAGCCGGGATAAAAAGAGGGGTGCGAGGTGGCATTTCCAACACAAACACATGAACATGCATAAGCTAGCGCTGTGTGAGGCCTGCCAGCTTGTTCCCTGTTGGCACAGCCTGTTAGTCAGGGACAGGAACATGGTACTGGTGCCAATCTGGCTTTGGCTATCCTTCTCTAAAGGGATGTGACCCCCACAGCCAGATGGAGGCCAGGCTTTTACTCAAGCGAACACAGAAGCACAAATGCATTAAATCATAGGCCACTTCTCCGGAGACCTAGAAACAGGAACAATTCTGCATTTGTTCATTTTCTAATTTGTCACTGGTGGTGTTGTTATTTAATTTTGTTGTTGCTTGGTCTGACGGCTTCTTTCTCCCTCTTCTTCCTTTCTTTCTCTCTCTTTTTCTGATGATGTTCTGTTAGATGTAAGGGTCCAGCCAGGAGGGAGACCGACACCATGGACACATTTGTGGACTCAGCCTGGTATTACTTCAGATACACGGACCCGTATAACCAAGATAGGTACGAACAGACTTTCTAACTACAGGCTCACCTCTGACATGACTGATCTGCTTGGATCAATCTCGGACTTGGTAAAACCATTAAACGGCTATCTAATGGTGTAATATGAAATACCCATGCAGTTTCTTTTGCTAGTTCTCCATTTTACCCATTCCCTTCCCTTTCTCCCTGTCTTTGTTTCGCAGTGACAGATGTTAGAGGTAATCATAGAGATCCCACTTTCGCCAAATTAGTCAAAGTGAAAATGAAATGAAGGGAACAAAAAGCCATGCAAGGTTCTCTCGCCCTGCTATGTTTTTGGATATTACTTTTTTTTTCAGTTTTTTTTTTGTTTTTGTTTTTTTTGGTCCTTTTTAATCTGAGATACACAAACCCAGCCACAGCTCTCCCCCCACCTTTCCCCACACAAACACACACAACATTTTGTCACACACAGCTCCGCACACCTTCTCACAAAGTTAAACTCAAACACCTAATTATGCACAGTCTGATCACCCGCTCTCTCACACAACAACTTTGAAGGCACATCCGCTGGCTGTACATTTTTTTTTATTTATTTTTTTCTATCACACACACATAAACATAGGGTTGTATTCGCTGCCAATAGAGATTATAAAGCCATGGCTGTCACCTGCTGGGATGTTGGCGATATCCTGAGCTTGACAAAAGAGATTAATTTCCCAATAGCCTGACCCCGCTGTAAAGCTGCTTAAAGAGGTGGGCTGCTCTCACCATCACTTTTCTTAGCGGGACAGATTATGGCCCAACAGGAAAAGCAATTATGCTGTTTGTGCATCCAGTTGGCCTGCTGAGCCTCACAAGGCAGAGAGTGAGTGTGCGCTTCTGGTGTGCATGTGTGTGTGTTTGTGTGTTTATGCACATTTGCGTTCTGCAGCTCAGGTGGATAGATGGATGTAGGAAGTAAGAAGACAGGGAAAGAAGGCTTTTACAGACAGAGGTCTTTACGTGTATGCATGTGCACGTGTTTGTGATGGTTTGGGGAATGCCTGATAACATTAAAAAGGTTAGATCATTGTCTGCCTTGTGACTCCATGCCTTTTTTTCTCTCCAGTTCAATTATCCCCAGACACCATCAGCCCATAAATAGTGAGAGACGGACTGGAGGAGTGTAATGGCTAGTATGAAAGGTGATACATAGAGATAGGAGTCTGCCCTAAAAACGTTAATGGACAAAATCCTTGACCATGCCAGCTAGACTACCCCAACCCAGCTTTCCTCTTGAGGTTGAAAATAAGCAGTCTCCTCTTAATCGCAGATGACTTACCTCTACAAACAAGAGTTTTTGAAAGTACTGCTATTTTGTTTTTTTTATCTAGTTATTGACTCATGTGTGAGAACGAATGTCAGCGAGAAAGACGAGCCACTAACGTTCATAAAGAAACACTTTTCACCCGTGTCATTGAATCTCTGTGTCAGATTCAGCCTGCCCCCTAGAGGATGTGTACTAGTGTGGCTGACCGGGCACATAAAGCGCCGTTGATATCCGACAAAGAATTCTAAGACTTCATATGGGTGTCCCTTTTTTTTGTGTGTTTGCATGCAGTCCAGCCTCCCCCCCCCCCCGCCCCCATGTTTCTAACAAACCTGTTTAGTCAGTGGGGGTATCATTACACAGGTCACACATTGCTCCTAAATTTTCCACTCCAGGCCTTTTGGACGGTCTCAAGCAGATCACTGGTTGCCTGTAGATGTCTACATTGGAGGGAAGGAGCACGCTGTCATGCACCTGTACTATGCTCGCTTCCTCTGTCACTTCTGCAGGGACCAGGGGCTGGTGGCTCACAGGTGGGCCATATGCTAACGTCGAATGTGCATCTACGCCCCTGTATTTTCCTTTGTGTGCACCTGTAAGTCTGTGAGCTTGTGTGTGTTTTTGTTCATTATATATTTGTGTGAGTATATGAACCGTATGCCCCCCTTCACCTCATTTGTCAGAGAGCCTTTCAGAAAGCTGCTGGTTCAGGGTCTGATCAAGAGCCAGACGTTCAAACTGGCAGAGGGTGGCCAGTATGTAAAGAGAGAAGACGTAGATTTCACAGGTAACCTAATCCATAATTTACTGTAATCTGCAGCATAAGAATGTGACAAGTATCAGTGCCCCCTCAGTGACTTTGCAAAAATATAGCTGTTCATGAAGGCACAGACACAGGGTGCAAAGTTAACTAGGTTAAACAGAGATTAGATCGATTCTTTAATTGTCCTTCTCGAGGAAATTTGTTGCCACTGCCTGTACACTAAAATACAAATTTACCTGGTAATTTTTTACATATATACATGTGTACATCTATACGCTGACATGTGGGTACACAGGTACAGCTACATACTAAAAACATATATACATGACAGTCAGTAGCGGGACATAGGAGATATCGGTACACAGATATGGGCAAAGACAAAGATGGCAGCTTGCAAGTTAGCTCCACGTTTCTAAAAAAAAAACTTAACTTTTTTTTTATAAACTATGGTTTGAATGAAGTCAATGTCTTGGCCCATCCCTTATCTGCAGCTAATGGGAATCTCTCCACAGAGCACCGTGGCTTTCACTATCAGGATTAATAAGTCAAACAGCTGCTTTAGACCAAAGTCCAAATCAGAGAATGCCCTTTGAAGACAATTAAGAGGTCCCCCCCCCTTCCTTTTTTCCCCCAGCCTTCGATCTCTCTGAATTGGTCTCTTCCATAAAATTTTTCAGCCGCTCTCTGTTGCTTGGCAACAGGGTAAACAGGAGCTTGCAGTCGCGTACAGTGAAAGGAAAAAACTCTCATCTCCAGCCCTTCATCTATCCCTCCGTAGTGCGTCTGACAGCCGGCTAGAAAGTCCGCTAATCACATCACCTCCTGCAGCAAACCTATTGATCACAGCACTCCGCCGAAACTGTTGCAGATCAATTCGACCTCCCGTCCACCTTCGGTCCTCATGAGGAGTAAATTAGCCCAAGGCGGACGTTCGCGCTTTTTTGTGTGTTATTCCTACGTATATGACAGGTCCTCCCTATATGACAGGTCCTCCCTGTCATATACATTAATTAAAAAAAAAAAAAAAAAACTTCACAGTGTCGTTTGTACCAGTAATAGTAATCAGGATTACTAATGATAATATTTAATGGCGACACAGTGGCCCAGTGGTTAGCACTGTCGCCTCACAGCAAGAAGGTCCTGGGTTCGAACCCCGTGGTTATCCAACCTTGGGGATCATCCCAGGTCGTCCTCTGTGTGGAGTTTGCATATTCTCCCTGTGTCTGCGGTGGGTTTTCTCTGGGTGCTCGCCCCCCCCCACCATAAAAAAAGACACGCTTGTTAGGGTAAATACTCCTGTCTGTGCCCCTGACCCCGAGGCATGGCAAGACGAACTGGAGTTGGTCCCCGGGTGCTGCACGGCTGCTGCCCACTGCTCCTAGCTACACAGCTAGGATGGGTTAAATGCAGAGCGTAATTTCCCTACGGGGATCATTAAAGTATATCAAATTTAAAAGAGAAAAAAAATTTAAAAGAAAAATTAACATAGTATTTCCAAAATAGCATAAAATTAGCAAATGCTTTACGCACAGTAATAAAAAAACAACAACTAAGAGCCAAAACAGAAATACCAACCTTCAGGTAGTTTTAGAATAGATGACCCAATACAAAAACAAAACAAAATAGATCCCGTCTCTTAAAAAAAGTATCAAGAGGTGGTTTAACAGTTTATGATGGCTAAAAAAGGAAAGTGTCCTAACTTTCTCGGTGTCCCCTCTTTTGCCTTTGATCCTTAACCTGCGCTGCCTAGCCGGTGAGCCGGTGGCGGCGGGGGGCAAACGCCTTGAGGTGACCTGGGAGAAGATGAGCAAGTCCAAACACAACGGGCTCGACCCCCAAGAGGTAGTGAAGCAGTACGGCATCGACACGGTCCGCCTCTACATCCTGTACGCTGCTCCGCCTGAACAGGACATCCTCTGGAACGCAAAGAGTGAGCCGAGACACTGTAGCAAGCAGCCGTATGTCAGAACACCCACATGTAATATCTGAGCCCTGGATAAGGAACCCTGATAAATCTCGCCAAGGCATTAAGAGTTGTACTAAGCATGGCACTCGTAATGGTTTTCCCAAAATTTAGTACGCTGTTTGTGTTATGAATAGTTTCGAAAGTGCCATGTATGAATTTAAAAAAAAATGTAATTGCTTCCAGAAATTCCTTACTCAATAATTTGTACAAATGTGGGAACAATTTTGTTAATTGTAGGGTTTTCCTAAGTCTATGCATTGGGTTGAATAACAGCCTGAACTGCAATGCATAAATAATTCTGATGTTTTCCCAAAATAGTTTTCCCAAGAGAAAGATTCAGTTTTCTCAATGTTAGATGACTTCTTGCCTGACCCTGTGTGTGGTGTGTGTGTGTGTGTGTGTGTGTGGGGCCATGTGTGTTGTTTATTCAGCCGATGCCCTTCCCGGGGTCTTACGATGGCAGTCCCGTTTGTGGAGCCTGGTGACCAAGCTGAGGGGAGCTAGACAGCTTGGAGACGTCCCCGACCCCTTCTCACTTAAAAAAAAGGAACAGGAGGAGGCCAGGAACATCTGGAGTAATAAAAACTATGCTGTGGAACAGGTACCAAAACTACAGCCTCGGAATTGTAGCTATGATTATCAGCATTGTTGATTTAATGTATTCGTGTGTGCATAGCTCAAAAAATGCGGGGGGTTTTTTCTTCCATGAGCGGTCTTCTCAATAGTGACCAGCAGGGGTCAGCCACGCATTCAAAAAAAGCCCAGCTTTGACCAATATTGAATAGATTGATAGGTGTGCATTATACCTGTATGTACTCTACCGTTCAAAAGTTTGGGATCACCCAAACAATTTTGTGTTTTCCATGAAAAGTCACACTTATTCACCACCATATGTTGTGAAATGAATAGAAAATAGAGTCAAGACATTGACAAGGTTAGAAATAATGATTTGTATTTGAAATAAGATTTTTTTTACATCAAACTTTGCTTTCGTCAAAGAATCCTCCATTTGCAGCAATTACAGCATTGCAGACCTTTGGCATTCTAGCTGTTAATTTGTTGAGGTAATCTGGAGAAATTGCACCCCACGCTTCCAGAAGCAGCTCCCACAAGTTGGATTGGTTGGATGGGCACTTCTTTGAGCAGATTGAGTTTCTGGAGCATCACATTTGTGGGGTCAATTAAACGCTCAAAATGGCCAGAAAAAGAGAACTTTCATCTGAAACTCGACAGTCTATTCTTGTTCTTAGAAATGAAGGCTATTCCATGTGAGAAATTGCTAAGAAATTGAAGATTTCCTACACCGGTGTGTACTACTCCCTTCAGAGGACAGCACAAACAGGCTCTAACCAGAGTAGAAAAAGAAGTGGGAGGCCGCGTTGCACAACTGAGCAAGAAGATAAGTAGAGTCTCTAGTTTGAGAAACAGACGCCTCACAGGTCCCCAACTGGCATCTTCATTAAATAGTACCTGTTAGAGCCTGTTTGTGCTGTCCTCTGAAGGGAGTAGTACACACCGGTGTAGGAAATCTTCAATTTCTTAGCAATTTCTCGCATGGAATAGCCTTCATTTCTAAGAACAAGAATAGACTGTCGAGTTTCAGATGAAAGTTCTCTTTTTCTGGCCATTTTGAGCGTTTAATTGACCCCACAAATGTGATGCTCCAGAAACTCAATCTGCTCAAAGAAGTGCCCATCCAACCAATCCAACTTGTGGGAGCTGCTTCTGGAAGCGTGGGGTGCAATTTCTCCAGATTACCTCAACAAATTAACAGCTAGAATGCCAAAGGTCTGCAATGCTGTAATTGCTGCAAATGGAGGATTCTTTAACGAAAGCAAAGTTTGATGTAAAAAAAATCTTATTTCAAATAAAAATCATTATTTCTAACCTTGTCAATGTCTTGACTCTATTTTCTATTCATTTCACAACATATGGTGGTGAATAAGTGTGACTTTTCATGGAAAACACGAAATTGTTTGGGTGATCCCAAACTTTTGAACGGTAGTGTATATATAAACGTATACTATTCAAGATGCTCACCTCAAACTAGCCTATATTTGTTCCTATGGGTGTAACGGTCCATGTAGCAATTATCAGTTTAATATTCTCATTAGTTTGGAAAAATCGAAAAATTGTGTGCAAAGTGTTTTAAAAAAAAATGCCTTTTTGCAATTCACATAAATGGAAAATTAGGATTCTGGGATTGTGTTTCAATTTTGTGATTTTTGTGATGCAGTCTTAAAATGAAAAATTCAGGAAATCGGTGACAGTTATCAAATTTGAGGCGACTGTTGTTTTTCTAAAGACAACATCTCAAAGGAGGAAGCCAGAAAAAACAATCAGATCTGACTGCAGCACTGATACTGTCAGGGGTAAGTGTTCTGTAACCAGTCAGATGGTTGGATGTCTGTCTGAGAATGTTGCTCCACCAAATTCCAAATGTGATCCCTGGTGTCCAACGTCCCCTTCCGTGGCTTAACTGAAGCGTGAGAGAGTGATGTCATTTCCTGTACTGAGGGTGGATCTATACTGTGAGCAGAAGTTGTGCTGACAGCGGGGGTCTGCAGTGAGACCCTTTTTGAGCAAAGTTTTAAAATTAAAGTGTATTTGTTCTTGATCCAACTTTGTGGCTGCACTATTAATAATGTTACACCTTTAACAGTGGTAAGGTCTTGACATGGCTGCAACATCTTAAAGGAGATATTATATTCCTACCAGGAAACACATCACAAAACATCTGACACCCTTCGTATTAAGAGGGAATGGATGAGCAATTTATTCCACTCAAATTTCTCTGATAAAGCTAGAGGGGCTGCCATTATCATTCATAAGAATGTCATGTTCGAGCCGACAAATACTATACTACATACTAATGGCCGTTATGTCATAGTTTCAGGCATGTTACAGAACACATCAGTAATTTTGGCTTCCTTTTATGCACCCAGATGGGATGACGACCAATTTTTCACTAACCTTTTCGCTAAAATCCCAAATACTGACAGTCACCACATAATTATAGGTGGAAGTTTCAGTTTGGTTCAAGATGTGAATCTTTATAGATTGTACCCTAAACAAGCCACCCTATCCAAATCCAATGTAATGTTGAACTACATAACCCAATTAGGAATCTCAGACCCTTGGAGATTTTTAAAAAAAAACCCAAAGTGCAGCGTTCTTTTTTTTTTCTTTTTTTTTTGCATGACACGTTCTCACAGATGGATTTCTTTTTGCTTGATGATAATCTGTTATACCTCATCAGTTCATCCAATACCATCCAATAGCTACCTCAGATCATGCCCCTACAGTGGTTGACATCAATTTCCCTCTTGGTATAACCCCACCTCATTATGGAAATTCAGCTCTCACTTGCTGTTGGATAGAGAGTTTAAAGACTTTGTTGCTGCAGAGATTAATTCCTGTATTGAGTTTAGCAATACCCCTGATGTTGGTAGTGGTACTTTGCGGGAGGCTTTCAAAATGTTTGTCCGAGGGTAGGTCATCTCCTATATTTTCCAATTGAGAAAGGTTGAAAAGGCTAGCCTGTCAGAAATTACAGAGGAGCTCCTCAATTTTGATGAAACACACTCCCCTTCTGTTACATTTGGAATATGATGTTTTGGTGACACGTATACAAGGCTCAGCGTTTTCGGTTTTTATTTTTCAAAGTCATCCAGCATGCCGAATTTCACCACAAGAGGACACTGTTACATAACCTCACATGAACAGGAACAGCTTTTGGATCCGTGGAAACATAAAATCCAGGTGAAAATCAGTTTAAACCGATCTGCTCCTTTTAAAAAATTTGGGTATTTTTTGGCGAATATCGGTAAAAACCGAAAATGCTGAGCCTTGCACGTATAGTAGAGAGACAAGTGAGACAGTCCAAGTAATGCTTCTTTGAACAGGGGGGCAAAGCTGGGAGGCTCCTAGGTCAACAGGCCCGCGCAGTCAGTGCTTTCAAATTAATTCTTAGAATCAAATCGCCCATTGGTAGTCTTATCTCTGATCTGGTTGAAATTAATTGGTCTTTTTCTGAATACTACACCAATCTCTACACCTCTGAATGCCCTTTGATCTCCGCAATGACTCCAAATCTGCTTGACTCATTAACGCACCACGAAATTGACAAAATCACTGCCAGGGAATTAAGTATCCCCATTTCCACCCTAGAGATTCAGCAAGCGATCAAATCAATGCAAAACAGGAAGTCCCCACAGGCCCCAATGGCTTCACAGTTCAATTTTACAAGGCATGTTCCACATTATTAGTTCCAATTCTAGCGAGGATATACAAAGATTCCTTTCATGAAGGCCGATTATTAGTGACTTTGTCTATGGCGTCCATCTCTTTGTTTCTGAAGAAAGATAAGGACCCTACTTCTTGCAGTAGCTATGGACCAGTTTTGCTTTTAAATATAGATTGTAAGATACTGGCCGAAATTCTGTCCCTCCACTTCCAACCTGTAATGCCATCCATAATTGTGCTGGACTAAACAGGCTTTTCATGAGCGAGACATCCATTTTCAACTCTAGGAGGCTATTTAGCCAGATGCTCCATCCTTCTTAAAAGGAAACATGCCTCTCCCCAACACATGACAGGTGGACACAGGAAGTTTCACAATGCATACAACTGGAAAAGTTAAGATTCTCACTGAAATGATCTCTGAAATCTTTTCACAAGACCTGGAGTCCCCTACTAGTCTTTATCAATGACCTCACTATCATTCCTGATGCTGACAGTGTTTGCTAAGTAGAGCTTTTCTGGTGAGAGAGAGAGAGAGAGAGAGAGAGAGAGAGACCCTCACTATTACTTCCCTACGATCCTCTTTACCTATTGTCTACTCTATTATGTGCCTTTTTCTATTTCACCTACTTAAATTATTATTATTGTTACAATTTTATTTAATTTTCATTTATCGATTTTCCACTTTACGCTTCATTAAATCCACCATCAGCCACCTCCTATACATGGATGACATCAAACTGTATGCCAGGAATGAGCAAGACATTGACTCGCTGATCCACCTCACCAGGAACTACAGCATGGAGGAGGCTGAGGGTTAGTGAGTGTCAAAGCCACTATCCAGGATGAAACAAGGAACATCCATGAGTACACATCAGAAAGAGGATGAACTGCTGAGCGAGTACCTCAGACAGCAGAAGACAGAGTGAGGAGGAAGATTAGGAGGTATCATGCATCATTGACAGATAGAAGATGTGGTTGATATCGTGAAATCCTACCAGTGGCTAGAAAAGGCTGGACTGAAAGACAGCACAGAGGCTCTGATCATAGCAGCACAAGAACAGGCACTTAGCACCAGATCAGTTGAGGCAGGGGTCTAACACACCAGACAAGATCCAAGATGCAGTCAGTGCAACGATGACCCTGAGACAGGTCCAGCACTTAGTAGCAGGATGTAAAATACTAGCTGGGAAAGTGTATACTGAAAGGCATAACCAATTGGCTGGGATAGTGTACAGGAACATCTGTACTGAATACAGACTGGAAGTCCCCAAGTCCAGATGGGAGACATCCCCAAAGGTGGTTGAGAATGGCTAAGATCCACAGGATCTTAGCCATTCTCAACCAAGTTCCAGATTGACAAGCAGGTGCTGGCTAACCAACCAGACATTGTGGTCGACGACAAGGAACAGAAAACAGCAGTATTGCTCGATGTAGGAATCCTGAGTGACGGCAACATCAGGAAGAAAGAGCAGATTCCAGGAACAACATCTGAGGTCTCTGTCCAGAAGAGTGCAGTCCCAGGAACAGCTAAGATCCTGTGCAGAACCCTCAGTTTCACAGGTCTCTTGTAGAAGACCCGAGATTTAGGAAGACACACACCACCCGAAAAAGGGTGAGAGGGCTCTATATATATATATTTTTTTTTTTTTTTTATTTTTTTTTGTGGTCATGACCAACACGGGGGGGTGGAAGAGAGGGTGGTTTTCTTCTTTTGTTTTTTTCTGTTACAGGCACCTTGCCATGTCCTACAGTTGCTGTACCGACTTTGTCATGTCTGCAGAAAACTCAATAAAAAGATTTGGGGGAAAATTATGTAACGCCAGTCCTCAATAATGGACATTTTTTATTGATCTGAGTTTGAAGATATAGTTTCTTATATTGACTTCTGCTCACTTTCACCCAAGGGAGATGCTTCTGGCCTGCTTATGAGTTGCATACAGTATCATTGTATGAAAGAATGCAGTGGAGGCCTGAACTTTAGGATCATCCAGATCCTGTATGGTGCTGAGAATAGCTTGCACTGAAACTTGTTTGCTGAGAAATAAACTTTTTATTTCTAATAATGAATTGATAATCTCTGAATCTCACAGACTGGCAATCTCAGATGGCCATCTAATCATCTGACTGTTTTACAGACCACAGAGCTGCAGCCAGTCAGCCTGTTGCCTTTTCTGGCTCCTCTCTGTGACAGTGGTTGAGACCAAATTGTCCATGCTGTTTGACAAACAACAAGTATCTCAACTTTGTTTGCCAATACCAATTTTTTTAAAACTAGTAATTTTCAGACTATAAAAAAAGCACAAAATTGAAACCTGGTCTGCATATCCCAATTTTCTATGTATTTGAGTGAAAAACTGTGATATTTTAAATCTTTGCCCTCATTTTTTTAATTCTTTAATTTTCCAATTTATAAGAATACTGAACTGATAACTATTACACAGGCCTGTAATGATATATTTTGGAGTGAATCTCTCTCCAATTCTCACCTCATCTGGTTTGTTACTGTGGCTGTGTTGAGGTTTGTTTCGGAATATTAGACCATAAATTAGCTCCTCTCCTGAAGCTTGCTCTTATGGACCTCCAACCCCGCTTCATAAGCTCTTAAGTACACACAGTTCAACAGAGAAGTGTGAGTTGTGAGAACCACTGAAGAGAAGCCTGTTGTCAGACCAATAAAGGCCCAGTATGACTCCCAAATAGCTTTGAACAAACCAAGGGCTTTGATAGCGCGAGGGAACGTGCTGATCCTGTCTTGTGGAAGTATTAGCACTGCCGATGTCCACTATCCTCTACCAGCACACCGCTAACCGGTTAGCTAGTTTGTGCCCGTTACACTACCAAAGTATAGCGCTACAGCTGACTAGTATGGGCGTTGGCTAATGTGGAGCCAAGGTAATCAATATGAGAGGCGTGTGTATGGTGCTGTTTGGAAAGCAGAAACGGGATGTGGGTGGAGTCGGGCTCTTTTCCCCCCCCCGCCTTTTTCTCCCCGGTTGTACTTGGCCAATTACGCCACTCTTCCGAGCTGTCCCGGTCGCTGCTCCACCCGTTCTGCCGATCTGGGGAGAGCTACAGACTACCACATGCCTCCTTCGATACATGTGAAGTCACCAGCCGTTTCTTTTCACCTGACAGTGAGGAGTTTCGCCAGGGAGCATAGTGCATGGGAGGATCACGGTATTCCCTGCCCCCCCTCCCCCCAACAGGTGCCCTGACTGACCAGAGCAGGTGCTAGTGCAGTGACCAGGACACATACCCACATCCGGCTTCCCACCTGCAGACACGGCCAATTGTGTCTGTAGGGACAAACGACCAAGCCGGAGGTAACACGATTCGAACTGGCGATCCCCGTGTTGGTACGCAACGGAATAGACTGACCACTACCCTACTTGAACACCCGTTGGGCTCTATTTTTGTTTCGATTCACACCTCCTGCGTGTTTATGGGTGTCAGTCTTATATACCTTTGAAAAAGATAGGTGATGCTTCCCGGTTCTGTTGGACCTGCCACTTGACTCTAAAATCAACAAATCCGTTAGCTGAATCTGAAAGAAAACTGAACCTAATCCATTATAGTATACCCCGTGTGCCCTGGGGACCTCTGTCCTC